>NW_016107885.1:495429-497568 GCF_001604975.1 Cebus imitator | reverse complement strand
CAAGCAAACCTAATAGACATTTACAGAATTCTCCACCCCAAATCCACAGAATATACATTCTTCTCAGCACCACATCACACCTACTCTAAAATTGACCACATAATTGGGAGTAAATCACTCCTCAGCAAATGTAAAAGAACGGAAATCGTAATAAACAGTCTCTCAGACCACAGTGCAATCGAGCTAGAACTCAGAATGCAGAAACTAACTCAGAACCGCATGGCTTCATGGAAATGGAACAACTGGCTCTTGAATGTTGACTGGACAAAAAATGAAATGAAGGCAGAAATAAAGATGTTCTTCAAAACCAACGAGAATGAAGACACAACATACCAGAATCTCTGGGACACATTTAAAGCAGTCTCTAGAGGAAAATATATAGCAATAAGTGCCCACATGAGAAGCAAGGAGAGATCTAAAATTCACACCCTAGCATCAAAATTGAAAGAGCTAGAGGAGCAAGATCAAAAAAACCCAAAACCTAGAAGAAGACAAGAAATAATTAAGATCAGAGCAGAACTGAAGGAGATAGAGACAAAAAACCCTTCAAAAAATCAATAAATCTAGGAGCTGGTTTTTCAAAAAGATCAACAACATAGACAGACCACTAGCCACATTAATAAAAAAGAAAAGAGAGAATAACCAAATTGATGCAATAAAAAATGATAAAGGGGGTATCACCACAGATTCCACAGAAATTCAAACCATCATCACAGACTATTACAAATAACTCTATGCACATAAACTAGTAAGCCTGGAAGAAATGGATAAATTCCTGGACAATTGCCTCCTCCCAAGCCTAAACCAGGAAGAAGTTGAAACCCTGAATAGACCATAAAAAGGTCTGAAGTTGAGGCAGCAATTAAGAGCCTAACACCCAAAAAAGCCTGGGTCCAGATGGGTTCACAGCCAAATTCTACCAGACATACAAACAGGAGCTGGTACCATTCCTTCTGAAACTATTCCAAACAATCCAAAAAAAGGGAATCCTTCCCAAATCATTTTATGAGACAAACATCATCCTGATACCAAAACCGGGCAGAGACTCGACAAGAAAAGAAAACTTCAGGCCGATATCCATGATGAACATAGATGCAAAAATCTTCAATAAAATACTGGCAAGCCAATTGTAACAGCACATCAAAAAGCTTATCCACCGTGATCAAGTAGGCTTCATCATGGGGATGCAAGCCTGGTTCAACATATGCAACTCTATAAATGTAATTCACCACATAAACAGAAACAAAGACAAAAACCACATGATTGTCTCAATTGATGCAGAGAAGACCTTTGACAAAATTCAACAGCCCTTTATGCTAAAAACCCTCAATAAACTAGGTATTGATGGAACGTATCTCAAAATAATAAAAGCTATTTATGACAAACCCACAGCCAATAGCATACTGAATGGGCAAAAACTTGAAGCATTCCCTTTGAAATCGGGCACTAGACAATGTTGCCCTCTCTCACCACTCCTATTCAATATAGTACTGGAAGTTCTAGCCGGAGCAGTCAGGCAAGAAAAAGAAATAAAGCGTAATAAATTAGGAAAGGAGGAAGTCGAATTGTCTCTATTTGCAGACGACATGATCATATATCTAGACGACCCCGTCGTCTCAGCCCAAAATCTCCTGAAACTGATAAGCAACTTCAGCAAAGTCTCAGGATACAAAATCAATGTGCAAAAATCACAAACATTCCTATACACCAATAACAGACTAACAGAGACCCAAATCAAGAACGAACTTCCATTCACAATTGCTACAAAAATAATAAAATACCTAGGAATACAACTAACAAGGAACATAGAGGACCTCTTCAAGGAGAACTACAAGCCACTGCTCAAGGAAATAAGAGAGGGCACCAACAGATGTAGAAACATTCCATGTTCATGGTTAGGAAGAATCAATACCGTGAAAATGGCCATACTGCCCAATGTAATTTACAGATTCAACACTATTCTCATCAAGCTACCAATGGCCTTCTTCACGGAACTAGGAAAAAACACCTTTAAATTTATATGGAACCAAAAGAGAGCCCGAATAGCCAAGTCAATTCTAAACAAAAAGAACAAAGCGGGAGGCATCACACTACCGGACTTCAAACTATACTACAAGGCTACAGTAATCAAAACAGCAT
>NW_016107885.1:481234-494569 GCF_001604975.1 Cebus imitator | reverse complement strand
GAGTGTAAATTAGTTCAACCATTGTGGAAGACAGTGTGGCGATTCCTTAAGGACCTAGAAATAGAAATTCCATTTGACCCTGCAATCCCATTACTGGGTATACATCCAAAGGATTATAAATCACTCTACTATAAAAACACATGCACACGAATGTTCATTGCAACACTGTTTACAATAGCAAAGACCTGGAAGCAACCCAAATGCCCATCAATGATAGACTGGACAGGGAAAATGTGGTACATATACACCATGGAATATTTTGCAGCCATCAAAAACGATGAGTTCGTGTCCTTTGTAGGGACATGGATGAACCTGGAAACCATCATTCTCAGCAAACTGACACAAGAGCAGAAAATCAAACACTGCATGCTCTCACTCATAGGCGGGTGTTGAACAATGAGAACACATGGACACAGGGAGGGGAGCACTACACACTGGAGTCTGTTCAGGGGAAATGGGGGAGGGACGGGAAGGTGGGGATGAGGGGAGAGATAGCATGGGGAGAAATGCCAGATATAGGTGAAGGGGAGGAAGGTAGCAAATCACACTGCCATGTGTGTACCTATGCAACAATCTTGCATGTTCTTCACATGTACTCCAAAACCTAAAATGCAATTAAAAAAAAGACTATATCGTGAGCCATAAAACAAGTCCCAATAAATTTAAAGGGATTGAAATGATACAAAGAATGTTCTCTGACCACAATAAGAATGAAATAAAAATTGTTAGAGGAGGAGAATTTGGAGACATCATAAATATATGGAAATTTCAAAACATAATTTAAGTATAGGATAAGGAAGAAATCACAAAATAAATTAGAAAATACTCTGTGATGAATGAAAATGAAAACACAAGAAAAACGGAATCAGCGAAAGCTGTGGCTGGGGGGAAGTTTATAGTCACAAATGCCTATATTTTAAAAAAAGGAATATCTCATATTAATAACAGCCTTTCACATTAAGAAACTAGGGAAAAAAAGAGCAAACTAAATGCAAAGCAAGCAAAAGAAAAGAAATAGCAAATATTAGAGCATAAATCAATGAAATACAGGATAGAAAATCAGTAAATAAAATTAGTAACCCATGAATTGGTTTTTTTTTGAAACATAACAAAATTCTCAAGTCTTTTAACTATGCTAACCAGTAACAAAATACTTAAAAGTCAAATAATTAAAATAGTGAAAGACGAGATATCACTACGAATCCACAGAAGTAAAAAATATTGTAAGGGAGCACTATATATGAATGCCAACAAATTAGGAAACTTAGATGGAATGGACAATTTCATAGAAGGACACAAAACCAACTTAAGGAATAATCTGAATAGATCTATAACAAGTAAAGAGAATAAATTACTAATAAGAACTACCAGGCCGGGCGCGGTGGCTCACGCCTATAATCCCAGCACTTTGGGAGGCTGAGGCGGGTGGATCACGAGGTCAAGAGATCGAGACCATCCTGATCAACATGGTGAAACCCCGTCTCCACTAAAAATACAAAAATTAGCTGGGCATGGTGGCACACGCCTGTAGTCCCAGCTACTCGGGAGGCTGAGGCAGGAGAATTGCTTGAACCCAGGAGGCGGAGGTTACGGTGAGCCGAGATGGTGCCACTGCACTCCAGCCTGGGTAACAAGAGTGAAACTCCTTCTCATAAAAAAAAAAAAAAAGAAAGAAAAGAAAAAAAGAACTACCCACAAAGACAAGCGCAGGTCTGGATGGCTTTCCCTCTGAATTCTACAAAATATTTAAAGAGGCATTGATACCAATACTTAACAAACTTTTCTGAGATATACAAGAGGAGTGAACTTTTCTTAGTTCATTCTATAAGGCCAGTATTATGTTGATACCATAACAAAAGACATCACAAGAAAACTACAGATCAGTTATCTCTTAGATATATAAATGTGGCAAACCTCAATGAAATACAAGCAGAGTCCAACAACATTTTTTAAAAAATCATATGGGAAAGGGGCGCAGAACAACATGCCTGAATAGAGGCCTCCCACAATTATGCCCTTCCCACCCCAACAGGAACAGCAAATTGAACTACTATCCCCATGAAAAAGCACCTTTGTAAGAACCAAAAGTCATCCGACCAATCACAGTATCTGGTTTTAAAATTATATTAAGCAAAGAGGCACTGAAGAGGGTAGGAAAGACAGTCTTGAATAGCCAACATCACCCCTCCCCCATCCCTCTTCAGCAGCAGGGGCCATGTGCATAGACGGAGAATCTGTGTGTTGTGAGGAGGGCGAAAAAGAGCAGTGATAGTGGGACGTTGAATTTGAACTCAGTGCTGCACTGTCACAGCAGAAAGCAACGTTGGACACAACTCAGCCAGCACCCACACAAGGAGCATATAGACCAGCTGTAGCCAGAGGCAAATTGTCCATTCCAGCAGTGGGAGCCTGAGTTCTGCCAAGCCCTACCAATGTGGGCCAAAGTGCTCTGGGGCTCTAAATAGATTGCTCTTGAAAGGCAGTCTATGCCATAAGGACTGCAATTCCTGGGCAAGTCCTGGTGCTGTGCTGAACTCAAGGTCAGTGGATTTTAACTTGATCTATTCAAGCACCAGCCAGGGCTGTAAAGGGAGTGCTTACTTCCCAGCTCCCCTGACCCCAGACAGCATAGCTTGCAGATCTAGGAGAGACTCATTCCTTCTGCTTGAGGAGAGGAGAGGGGAGAATAAAGAGAAATTAGTCTTGCAACATGGATACCAGTTCATACACAATAGGATAGGACACCACGCAGAATCCTGAGCCCCCCATTTCAGCCCCTGCCTCCCAGATGACATTTCTAGACATGCCCTGGACCAGAATGGAACCCACTGCCTTGAAGGGAAGGACTCAGTCCTGGAAGGATTCACACCTTCTGTCAAAAGAGCACTGGGCCAGTGAATAATCAGCAATAGTAGCCAGGCAGTACTCATCAAAGGCTTGAGTGAGACTCAGAGTTGTGTCAGTGAGTGTGACCCAGCATAATCCCTACTGTAGTGGTTATAGGGAGAGACTCCTGTTTGAGAAAAGAAGTGCAAAGAGTAAAGGAGACATTGTCTTATAGCTTGATTACCAGCTCAGCCACTGAGACAGAGCACTGAGTAAGCTACTATGCTCCCCTGACTCCAAGCCTTATCTCTTGAATGGCATTTCTGGACCTGCCTTGGGCCACAGGGAAGCCCACTGCCCTGAAGTGAGAGACCCAGGCTGGAATCATTCACCACAAACTGACTGACGAGTGTTTGGGCTTTGAGTGAACATTGGTGAAAGCCTGGCAGTATTCGCTGCAGGCCTGGGATGGGGTTAGCCATAGAGAGACTCATCTGCCTGAGGAAATGGGAGGGAAGAGTAGGAAAGACTGTCTTGTGGAATGGGTGCCAACTCACCCACATTTGAATAGAACAACAGATAGATTCCTAAGTTTTGGACTCTAGGACCTGGATCCTGGCAGGCATTTCTGGTGCTCAGGGGAACTCATTGCCCTGAAGGAAAGGAAACAAGTCTAGCTGGATTTTCTACCTTGTGACTGAAGAGCCCTTGGTCCTTAAGTGAACATTAGTGGTGACCAGGCAGTGGTCCCTACGGGCCTTTGGTGAGACCCAGTGATGTGCTGCCATCAAGTCTGACTTAGTGCAGTCTTGGTAGTAGTGGCCACAGGAATACTCATGTCACCCCCTTCCCAGCTCCAGGTAGTTCAGCACAGATTGAGAGAGAGACTCCATTTGTTTGCAGGAAAAGGAAGAGAACAAGAGCTTCTGCCTGGTAATCCAGGGAATGCTCCCAGATCTTACACAAAACACCAAGATGGTACCTCCACAAATCTGCAAGAGCCACAGTGTTACTGGACTTGGGGTGCCCCTAATGCAGATGTGGCTGCAGTAAACAAATACTTAGATCACAATACCCAAGACCCTTTGAACACTTAGAAAGTCTTCCCAAGAAGGATGGACACAAAGAAGCTCAGACTGCAGAGACTAAAATCAGTACCTAAATCATCAATGCCCGGACATGGATGAACATCCACAAGTATCAAGACCATTTAGGAAACCATAACTGCACCAAACAAACTAAATAAGGCACCAATGACTAATCTCAGAGAAACAGAGATGTGAGACCTTCCAGACACAGCATACAAAGCACTTGTTTTGATGGAGCTCAATGAAATTCAAGATAACACAGAGATGGAATTTCTTTTTGTTCAAAGAAAGAAAAACCAGAAATTCTGGAAGTGAACATTTTATTTGACATACTGAGAAATACATCAGAGCCTCTTAATAGCAGAATTGCTCAACCAGAAGAATTAGCTTAAAAACTGGCTATTTGAAAATACAAGTCAGAGGAGACAAAAGGAAAAAAAAGAAAAACAATAAAAAAGAAGGAAACATGCCTACAAGACCTAGAAAATAGCCTCAAATGGGCAAATCAAAGAGATATTGGCCATGAAGAGGAAGTAGAGATAGAAATAGGGGAAGTAAAGTTATTCAAAGCAATAATAACAGAGAACTTCCCAAACCTAGAGAAAGATGTCAACATCCAAGTACCAGAAGGTTGTTGAAGATAAAGTGGATTTAACACAAAGACTACCTCAAAGCATTTTATAGTCAAACTATCAAAGGTCAAGGATAAAAAAAGATCCTAAAAGCAGCAAGAGAAAAGAAACAACATATCATGGAGCTTCAATATGTCTGGCAGCACACTTCTCAGTGAAAATCTCACAGGTCAGGGAGAGAGTGCCATGCCATATTTAACATACTGAAAGACAAAAACTTTCATCCTAGAATAATATAACTATCAAAAATATCCTTTAGGCACGAAAGAAATAAAGACCTTCCCAGGCAATCAAAAGCTGAGGGATTTCTTCAGCACCAGACCTCTCCTACAAGAACTGCTAAAGTGAGTACTTCAATCAGAAATAAAAGGATGTTAATGAGCAAAAATAAATCATCTGAAGGCACAAAGCTCACTGATAATACTAAACACGCAGAATAACACAGATTACTATAACATTGTAATTGCAGTGTGTAAATATATCTTAAGTAGAAAGACTAAAGGATGAATCAATAAAAAAGAATAACTACAAAAACGTTAAAATGTAGAGTTTTTATTACTTTTCTTTTTGTTTATTTATGAAATCAGTATTATCATCAGTTAAAAATAATGTGTTATAAGATAGTATTTCCAAGCCTCTTGGTAACCTCAAATCAAAAAACATATAGCACATACACAAGAAAATTAAAAGCAAGAAATTAAAACATATCACCAGAGAAAATCGCCTTTACTAAGATTAAGACAGGAAAGAAGAAAGAGAAGACCACAAAGCAAATAACATTGAATGTAAATGGATGAAACTATCCAATCAAAAGACATAGAGTTTACTGAATGGTTATACCAATAAGACCCAATGCTCATTGCTTACAAAGAGCACACTTCACCTATAAAGGCACATATAGACTGAAAATAAAGGGATGAATAAAGATATTCCATGCAAATGAAAGCCCAAAACAAGAACAGGAGTAACTATACTTAGAAAAAAAAAAATAGATCACAAGACAAAGCCTATAAAATAAACAATAAAGATCATTATAGAGTGATAAGGGGGTCTATTTAGCAAGAGGATATAACAATTGTAAATATGTATGTAACCAACACCGGAGTACCCAGAAATATATATAAAAATATTATTAGAGCTAAAGAGTGGTAGATCACAATGCAATAATAGCTGGAGATTTCAACACCTCACTTTCAGCATTGGATAGATTATCCACACAGAAAATCAACAAGGAAACACTGAATTTAATCTTCACTGTAAAATGAATGGACCAAATAGATATTTACAGAACATTTCATCCATTGGATGCAGATTATACATTTATTTCCTCAGCATATAAATTATTATCAAGGATAGACCATTTTTTAGCCCTCCCCAAAAAAGTCTTAAAATGTGAAAAGAATAATATCATCTATCTTCTCTGATCACAATGGAAGAAAACTAGAAATCAGTAATGAAAAAATGTGGAAACTATACAAACACATGGGCATTAAACAATGTGCTTCTTTATGAGCAGGGGGTCATTAAAGAAATTAGGAAGAAATCTGAAAAAACGTATGAAAATAGAAACACAATATACCAAAACCTATTCTGTAAGATACCTTAAGAGCAGTATGAATAATGCAGTTTATAACTGTAAAGTGCCTACATCAAAAAAGTACACAAAATTTAAATAACGTAAAGATGTAGCTTCAAGAATCAGAAAAGCAAGAGCAAATCCAATCCAGAATTAGTAGAATAAAAAATAATGATCAGAGCAGAAATAAATGAAATTGAAACTAAGAAAACAATACAAAAGATCAATGAAACCAAAAGTTGGTATTTATTTTGAGAAAATAAACAAAATTGACAAATCTTTAGCTACACAAACTAACAAAATGATAGAGAGGACCCAAAGGAAAACAGAGATGAAAAGGAGCCATTACAACCCATATTGCAGAAATTTAAAGAATCATTAGAGACTACTATGAACAACTATATGCCAATAAATTGGAAGATCTAAGAGAAATGGACAAATTCCTAGAAACATACAACCTACCAAGATTAAGTGATGAAGAAATCTAAAACCTGAGCAGGTCAATAACAAGTAACAAGGTCAAAGCCATAATAAAGGGTCTCCAAGCAACAAAAAGCACAGGACTTGATATATTCAGTGCTGAATTCTACTTAACATTTAAAGAAGAACTAATACCAGTCCTACTCAAAGTGTTTCAAAAAGTTGAAAGGAATGCTTTGAGACTCATTCTATGAGGCTATTATTACCCTGATATCCAAACCAGACAAAGAAACATTAAAAAAAAAACAAACTGCAAGCCAATATATGTAATAAACAATGATGCAAAAATCCTCAACAAGATACTTGCAAACCAAACTCAACAACACATTAAAAAGATTACTATTCATAATGACTAACTGGAATTTATCACAGCAATGCAAGGATGGACCAACATATGGAAATTAGTAAATGTGATTCATTATATCAACAGAATGAAAGACAAAATCTATATGGACATTTCAATTGATGCTGAAAAAGCATTTGGTAAGATTAAATAGCCTTTATGAGGGACTTCTGCCAAGATGGCTGAATAGAAACATCTCTAGAGCACAGTTCCCAGTGAGAGCAACGCAGAAGGTGAGTGTTCTCCATATTTCCAACTGAGATACCAGGTTCATCTCAATGGGACTGGTTGGACAATGGGTGTAGACCAAGGAAGGAGAACCAAAGCAGGGTAGGGTGCTTCCTCACCTGAAAAGTGCAACAGGCTGGAAGACCCCCCACACACACCCAACAGAGGCCACTGGGGACTTTTCTGGCCACTCAAGCACTCTGGTTCAGATATCACACTTCTCCCACAGTCTTTAGAGCCCACAGACCAGGAGACTCCTGCAGGGCCGACAAGTACCATGGGCTTCCAGTACAAATCTGGAAAGCTGTTTCAGCTGGCACTGGGGATTTCCAGCACAAATCTGGGCAGCCATTTTAACTGGCACCTGGAATGCCTGTGAGACAGAACCACCCATTCCCCTGAATAAAAGAGGGCTGAAGGCAGGGAGCCAAGTGATCTGGCTCAGTGGGTCCCACCCCCACAAAGACCAGCAAATGGAAACCCACTGGCTTGAGAGTTTCACAGCCAGCAAAGCAGTTTGAGCTCGACCTGCGGTTTGAGCTTGGTGGGAGGAAGGGCATCTACCATTACCGAGGCAGTCCACCAATACCGAGGCAGTCCACCATTACCAAGTCAGTTCTAACCTTATCTGTGTAAACAAAATCACAAGGAAGTTTACACAGCAGCTGGGTGGAGCCCATGGCAGCTCAAGAATGCCTCTGCAGGCGGACTGTGACTAGACTCCCTCCTTGCTGGGCAGGGCATCTCTGAAAAAAGGCAGCAGCATGTCAGGGACTTATAAATAAAGCCCCACCTTCCCTGGATGGAGCACCAGATGGGAAAAGGGGCAGTTGTGAGTTCTGCTGCAGCAGACTTAAATGTCCCTGCCCAGCAGCTCTGAAGGGAGCAACAAACCTCCCAGCAGAGCACTTCAGTTCTGAAAAGGGACAGACTACCTCCTCAAGTGACTCCCTGACCCCCAGATATCCAAAGAGACACCTCATACAGTAGAGCTCTGGCTGACATCTGGTGGGTACCCTTCTGGGATGAAGCTACCAGAGGAACAAACAGGCAGCAATCCTTGCTGTTCTGCAGCCCCTGTGGGTGATTCCCAGGCAAGCAGGGTCTGGAGTGGATCTCCAGCAGTCCTGCAGCAGAGGGGCCTGATTGTTAGAAGGAAAACTAAAAAAAAAAAAAAAACAGAAAGAAAGCTTCAACATCAACAGAAAGGGCATCCACTCAGAGACCCCATCTGAAAGTCACCAACTTCAAAGACCAAAGGTAGATAAATCCATGAAGATGGGAAGAAGCCAGCACAAAAAGATGAAATCACCAAAAACCAGAATACCTCTCCTCCTCCAAGCAATCACAACTCCTGACCAACAAGTGAACAAAACTGGATGGAGAATGACTTTTATGAATTGACAAAAGCAGGCTTCAGAAGGTGGGTAATAACAACCTTCTCTGAGCTAAAGGAACATGTTCTAACCCAATGCAAAGAAACTAAGAACATTGAAAAAAGGTTAGACAAAATGCTAACTGGAATAACCAGTTTAGAGAAGAACATAAACAACTTGATGGAGCTGAAAAACATGGCAAGAGAACTTCACAAAGCATACACAATTTTCAATAGCTAAGTCAATCAAGTGGAAGAAAGGATATCAGAGATTGAAGATCAACTCAATGAAATAAAACAAGAAGGCAAGATTAGAGGAAAAAAGAGTGAAAAGTAATTAACAAACCCTCTAAGAAATATGGGATTATGTGAAAATACCTAATCTATGTTTGATCAGTGTACCTGAATGTGATGGGGAGAATGAATCCAAGCTGGAAAGCACTCTTCAGGATATTATCCTGGAGAACTTCCCCAACCTACTGAAGCAGGCCAACATTCAAATACAGGAAATACAGAGAACACTACAAAGATATTCCTCAGGAGAGCAACCCCAAGGCACATAACCTTCAGGCTCACCAGAGTTGAAATGAAGGGAAAAATGCTAAGGTCAGGTTACTCACAAAGGGAAGCCCAACAGATTCACAGCACATCTCTTGACAGAAACACTAGAAGTCAGAAGAGAGTGGGGGCCAATTTCAGCACCCTTAAAGAAAATAACTTTCAACACAGAATTTCATATCCAGCCAAACTAAGCTTCATCAGTGAAGGAGAAATAAAATTCTTTACAGACAAGCAGTTGCTGAGAGATTTTGTCACCACCAGGCCTGCCTTACAAGAACTCCTGAAGGAAGCACTAAACATGGAAAGGAACAACCAGTACCAGCCACTGTAAAAACGCACCAAATGGTAAAGACCATTGACACAATGAAGAAACTGCAGCAACTAACAGGCAAAACAACCAGCTAGCATCAAAATGTCAGGATCAAATTCACACATAACAATATTAATCTTAAATGTAAACAGGCTAAATGCCCAATCAAAAGACACAGACTGGCAAATTGGATAAAATGTCAAGACTCATCAGTGTGCTGTATTCAAGAGACCCATCTTAAGTGCAAGGACACATATAGACTCAAAATAAATGGGATGGAGGGAGATTACCCAAGAAAATTGAGAGCAAAAAAAAGCATGGGTTGCAAACCTAGTCTCTGATAAAACAGACTTTAAACCAACAAAGATCAAAAGAGACAAAGAAGGGCATTACATAATGGTAAAAGGATCAATGCAACAAGAAGAGCTAATGATCCTAAATACATATGCACCCAATACAGGAGCACCCTGATACATAAAGGAAGTTCTTAACAACCTACAAAGAGACTTAAACTCCCACACAATAATAGTGGGAGACTTTAACACTCCACTGTCAATATTAGACAGACCAACAAGAAAATTAACAAGTATATCCAGGACTTGAACTCAGATCTGGACCAAGCAGACCTAATAGACATCTACAGAACTCTCCACTCCAAATTCACAAAATATACATTTTTTTCAGCACCACATCACACCTACTCTAAAACTGGCCACATAATTGGGAGTAAATCACTCTTCAACAAATGAAAAAGAACAGAAATCATAATAACCAGACTCTCAGACCACAGTGCAATCAAATTAGACCTCAAGATTAAGAAACTCACTCAAAACTGTACAACTGTATGGAAACTAAACAACCTGCTCCTTAATGACTACTGGATAAATAATGAAGGCAGAAATAAAAATGTTATTTGAAACCAATAAGAATGAAGACATGACATACCAGAATCTCTGGGACACATTTAAAGCAGTGTCTAGAAGGAAATTTATAGCACTAAATGCCCACATGAGAAGTAAAAAAAAGATCTAAAATCGACACCCTTTCATCACAATTAAAAGAGCTAGAGGAGCAAGATGAAACAAATTCAAAAGCTAGCAAAAGTCAAGAAATAACTAAGATCAGGGCAGAACTGTAGGAGATAGAGACACAGAAAACTCTTCAAAAAAATCACTAAATCCAGGAGCTTTTTTTTTTAAAGGATCAACACAATATATAGATCACTGGCCAGACTAATAAAAAAGAAAAGAAAGAAGAATCAAATAGATGCATTAAAAATGATAAAGGCAACATGCTGGCAAACCGAATGCAGCAGCACATCAAAAACCTTATTCCACCACAATCAAGTAGGCTTGATCCTGGGGATGCAAGGCTGACTCAACGTATACCAATCTATAAATGTAATCCATCATATAAACAGAACCAAAGACAAAAACCACATGGTTATCTCAATAGATGCAGAGAAGGTCTTTGACAAAATTGAACAGCACTTTATGCTAAAAACTCTGAATAAACTAGGTACTGATGAAATGTGTCTCAAAATAATAAGAGCTATTTATGACAAACCCACAGCCAATATCATACTGAATGGGCAAAACTAGAAGCATTCCCTTTGAAAACTGGCACTAAGCAAGGGTGCCCTCTCTCATCATTCCTATTCAATATAGTATTGAAAGTTCTAGCCAGAGCAATCAGGCAAGAAAAAGAAATAAATAATATTCAATTGGAAAAAGAGGAAGTCAAATTATCTCCATTTACGGACATCATTGTATATTTAGAAGACCTCATGATATCAGCCCAAAATCTCCTTAAGCTGATAAGTAACTTCAGCAAAATCTCAGCATACAAAATCAAAGTGCAAAAATCACAAGCATTCATATACACCAATAATAGACAAACAGAGAGCCAAATCATGATTAAACTCCCAATCACAATTGCTACAAAGAGAATAAAATACCTAGGAATACAACTAAGAAAGGAAGTAAAGGACCTCTTCAAGTAGATCTACAAACCACTGTTCAAGGAAATAAGAGAGGACACAAACAGATGGAAAAACATTCCATGTTCATGGTTAGGAAGAATCAATATTGTGAAAATGGCCACACTGCCCAAAGTAATTTATAGATTCAATGCTACCCCATCAAGCTACCATTGATATTTACAGAACCAGAAAAAAACACCTTAAACTTCATATGGAACCAAAAAAGAGCCCACATAGCCAAGACAATCCTATGCAAAAAGAACAGAGCTGGAAGCATCGCGCTACCTGATTTCAAACTGTATTACAAGGCTACAGTAATCAAAGTAACATGGTACTTGTACCAAAACAGAGATATAGATCAATGGAACAGAACAGAGGCCTCAGAAGTAATGCCACAAACCCACAATCATCTGATCTTTGACAAACCTGACAAAAACAAGCAATGGGAAAAGGATTCCCTGTTGAATAAATGGTGCAGGGGAACATGGCTAGCCATGTGCAGAAATCTGAAACTAGACCCCTTTCTTACACCTTATACAAAAATTAACTCCAGATGGATTAAATATTTAAACATAAGACCTAACACCATAAAAACCCTGGAAGAAAACCTAAGCAATTCCATTCAGTAATTAGGCACGGGCAAGGACTTCGTGACTAAAACACCAAGGGCAATGGCAACAAAAGCCAACATAGACAAATGGGATCTAATTAAACTTAAGAGCTACTGCACAGCAAAAGAAACAATCGCTAGAATGAACCAGCAACAACAGAATGGGAAAAAATTTATGCAAGCTACCCATCTGCCAATCTACAAAGAGCTAAAACGAACATACAAGAAAAAAACAGCCCCATCAAAAAGTGGGTAAAGGATATGAACAGACACTTTCAAAAGAAGATATTTATGTGGCCAAAAAATATATGAAAAAAAGCTCATCATCATTGGCCATTAGAGAAATGCAAATCAAAACCACATTGAGATACCATCTCACACCAGTTAGAATAGCAATCCCTTAAAAAATTTGGAGACAACAGATGCTGGGTAGGATGTGGAGAAATAGGAAAGCTTTTACACTGTTGGTCGGAGTGCCAATTAGGTCAACCATTGTGGAAGATAGTGTGGCAATTCCTCAAGCATCTAGAGCTAGAAATGTCATTTGACCCAGCAGTCCCATTACTGGGTATATACCCAAAGGATTATAAATCATTCTATTATAAAGACACATGCATATGTATGTTCATTGCGGCACTGTTTACAATAGCAAAGACTTGGAACCAACATAAATGATAGACTGGATAAAGAAAATGTGGCATGTATACACCATGGAATACTATGCAGCCCTAAAAACGGATGAGTTCATGTCCTTTGTAGGCACATGGATGAATCTGGATACCATCATTCTCAGCAAACTGACACAAGAACAGAAAACCGAACACCACATGTTCTCACTCATAAGTGGGTGTTAAACAATGAGAACACATGGACACAGGGAGGGGAATAACACACTGGGGTCTGTTAGGGGTAGGGGGTAGAGGAGGGATAGCAGGGGGTGGGGAGATTGGGGATGAATAAGATTAGGAGAAATAACTAATGTAGGTGATGGGGAAATTATGCAGGAAATCACCATGGCATGTTCTTACTCATGTAACAATCTTGCAACAACTGCATATGTACCCCAGAACTTAAAGTAAAATTAAAAAAAAAAATCCTTTATGATTAAAAAAAAGTGCCACTAAAAAACTGGGTATAGAAGGAAGCTACCTTTTCTCTGCAGCCTTGCCAGCATCTATTATTTTTTGACTTTTTAGTGATAGCCATTTTGACTGGTCTGAGATGGTATCTTATTGCGGTTTTCATTTGCATTTCTCTGAGTATTTGTGATGCTGAGCATTTTTTCACACGTTTGTTAGCCACTTTTATGACTTCTTTTGAGAAGT
>NW_016107885.1:478266-480385 GCF_001604975.1 Cebus imitator | reverse complement strand
TGCGGTGAGCCGAGATCGCGCCATTGCACTCCAGCCTGGGTAACAAGAGTGAAACTCCGTCTCAAAAAATAAATAAATAAATAAATAAAAATAAAAAAAAAACCTCAGCATCATACAATGCTTCCATGTAAAAAATATACACATTTACTGCCTGTATCTAAAAGTTGAAATTTAAGAAAAAAAAGAAGGAATATACCTGAACACAATAAAGGCCATATACAACCAACCACAGCTAGTATCATACCGAGTGGGGAAAACTGGAAGCCTTTCCTCTAAGATCTGGAACATGACAAGGATGCCCACTTTCACCACTGTTACTTAACATATTAAAACTGATAAATTCTGTAAATTTACAGGATACAAAATTAACATACAAAAATTTATTGCATTTTTTATGCAAACAGTGAACAATTTGAAAGGAAAGTTTAAAAAGTAATCCCGTGGGGACGGATCCAAGGTGGCCAATTAGGAGCAGCTCAGGATTGTAGCTCCCTGCAAAAGCATGGAGGGTGAGTGGATGCCACATTTCCAGATGGATTTTTATTGCCCACAGACCAGGAGATTCCCAGGTAGAGGAGCAACACGAGTCACCAGCGTGGCTGTTTTGGCCAGTACGGCTGTTTCAGCCCGAGCGGCTGTTTTGGCCAGTGCCCTGGTGCAGTGGTCCTCTGTACAAAATACACAGGTTCGGGCACCATTTTAGCTGGTGATTGGAGCTCAGGGAAGACAGAGTGGCCCATTCAACTGATAGAAAAGAGGACTAAAGCAGGGAGCCAGGCCAGGAGGTTCCTGGGCGAAAAAGCGCCATGAATCTCAGTGCAGCTGTTTCAGCCAGCGCAGTGGATCACCACACGGGAAATCACACAGATCCTGGTGCCTTTTCAACAGGTGACTGGAACACCTGGGAGACAGAAAAAAAAAAAGGCTCTGAGGCAGGGAGCCAGGTGATCAGGCTTGGCTGGTCCCACCCCCACAAAAAAAACAGTAATCTGAAATGCTCTGGATTAAGAGTTTCACAGCAAGCACAGCTGAACCCAGGATGATCCACCTCTGTGGGGGAGGGGTGTTTGCCATTACCGAGGCATTCCACCACTACGGAGGTAGTCCGCCATCGCTGAGGCAGCCCGCTGTTGCTGAGGCAGCCCACCATTACAGAGAGAGTACACCATTACAGAGTTGGGCCACCATTTCTGAGGCAGTTTTAACTATACCAATATAAACGGGACAGAGGGAAGTTCACATGGCAGCTGCACAGAGCCCACAGGAACTCAGCAAAGCTTCTGCAGGCAGATAGTGACTAGGCTGCCTCCTTGCTGGGCAGGGCACCCCTGAAAAAAGCCAGCAGCACAACAGAAACTCATATATAAAGCCCTACCTCCCTGGAACAAAGCACCTGGGGAATAAAATGGGGGGTTATGAGTTCAGCTGCAGCAGACTTAAACGTACCTGTCCAGCAACTCTGAATGAACAACAGACCTCACAGCTCAGCACTTGAGCTCCTATAAAGGACAGACTGTCTCCTCAAGCAGCTCCCTGACCTGCGTATATCCAAAGAGTCACCTCATAAAGGAGAGCTCAGACTGACATGAGGAGGTATCCTTTAGGGACAAAGATAGCAGAAGAAACTGGCAGCAACCCTTACTGTTCTGCAGCCACTGCAGGTGATCCCCAGGCAAGCAGGGCCTGGAGTGGAACTCAGCAGTCCTACAGTAGAGGGGCCTGACTGGTAGAAGGAAAACTGAGAAACAGAAATAAATAACTTCATCATCAACAAACTGGATGTCCATTCAGAGATCCAATCAGAAAGGCAACAACTACAGAGATGACAGGTGGATAAATACACAAAGATGGAAAGAAACCAGTGCAAAAAGAATGAAAACACCTGAAACCAGAACACCTCTACTCCTGCAAGGGATCACAACTCCTCAACAGCAAGGGAACAAGGCTGGATGGAGAATGAGTGTGATGAATTGACAGAATCGGGCTTCAGAAGGTGGGTAATAAGAAATTTCTGTGAGCTAAAAGAACATGTTCTAACCCAATGCAAAGAAACTAAGAACCTTGAAAAAAGATTTGACGAAATGCTAACCAGAATAACAAGTTTCAACAGCCGAATTGA
>NW_016107885.1:474834-477701 GCF_001604975.1 Cebus imitator | reverse complement strand
AGAAACCCTACAAGCCAGAAGAGAGTGGGGGCCAAAATTCAACATCCTTAAAGAAAAGAACGTTCAACCCAGAATCTCCTATCCAGCAAAAGTAAGCTTAATAAGTGAAGGAAAACATAAAATTCTTTGCGAACAAGCAAGTACTCAGAGATTTCATCACCACCAGGCCTGCTTTACAAGAGATCCTGAAAGAGGCATTAACATAGAAAGGAACGACCAGTACCAGCCACTCCAAAACATACCAAATGGTAAAAAGCATCAACACAATGAAGAAACTGCATCAACTAATGGGAAAAACAGCCAGCTAGCATCAAAATGGCAGGATCAAATTCACACATAACAATATTAACCCTAAATGTAAGTGGGCTAAATGCCCCAATCAAAAGACACAGACTGGCAAATTGGATAAAAATCCACAACCCACTGTTGTGCTGTATCCAGGAAACCCATCTCACAGGCAAGGATACACAAAGGCTCAAAATAAAGGGATGGAGGAAGATTTACCAAGCAAATGGAGAGAAAAAAAAAAAGCAGGATTTGCAATTCTCATCTCAGATAAAATAGACTTTAAATTAACAAAGATCAAAAGAGACAAACAAGGACATTACTTAATGGTAAAAGGATCAATGCAACAAGAAGAGCTAACGATCCTAAATATACATGCAACCAATACAGGAGCACCCAGATACATAAAGCAAGTTCTTAGTGACTTACAAGGAGTCTTAGACTCCCACAAAATAATAGTGGGAGACTTTAACACCCCATTGTCAATATTAGACAGATCAACGAGACAGAAAATTAACAAGGATATCCAGGACTTGAACTCAGATCTGGACCAAGGAAACCTAATAGACATTTACAGAACTCTCCACCCCAAATCCACAGAATATACATTCTTCTCAGCACCACATCACACCTACTTTAAAACTGAACACATAACTGGAAGTAAATCACTCCTCAGCAAATGCAAAAGAATGGAAATCATAACAAACAGTCTCTCAGACCACAGTGCAATCAATTAGAACTCAGAATTGAGAAACTAACTCAGAACCGCACAGCTTCATGGAAACTGAACAACTGGCTGTTCAATGTTGACTGGATAAACAATGAAATGAAGGCAGAAATAGAGATGTTCTTAAAAACCAACAAGAACCAAGACACAACATACCAGAATCACTGGGACACATTTAAAGCAGTCTCTAGAGGAAAATATATAGCAATAAATGCCCACATGAGAAGCAAGGAAAGATCTAAAATCGACACCCTACCATCAAAATTGAAAGAGCTAGAGGAGCAAGATCAAAAAACTCAAAAGCTAGCAGAAGACAAGAAACAACTAAGATCAGAGCAGAACTGAAGGAGATAGAGACACAAAAAACGCTTCAAAAAATAAATTCAGGAGCTGGTTTTTCGAAAAGATCAACAAAATAGACCACTAGCCACATTAATAAAAATGAAAAGAGAGAATAATCAAATAGATGCAATAAAAAATGATAAAGGGGATATCACCACAGATTACACAGAAATATAAACCATCATCAGAGATTATTACAAACGTCTCTATGCACGTAAACTGGTAAACCTGGAAGAAATGGATAAATTCCTGGACACTTGCATCCTCCCAAGCCTAAACCAGGAAGAAGTCAAAACCCTGAATAGACCAATAACAAGGTCTGAAGTGGAGGCAGTAATTAAGAGCCTACCACTCAAAAAAAGCCCCATTCCAGATGGGCTCAAAGCCAAATTCTACCAGACATACAAAGAGGAGTTGGTACCATTCCTTCTGAAACTACTTCAAACAATTCAAAAAGAGGAAATCCTTCCCAAATCATTTTATGAGACCAACATCATCCTGATACCAAAACCCAGCAGAGACTCAACAAGAAAAGAAAACTTCAGGCCAATATCCATGATGAACATAGATGGAAAAATCTTCAATAAAATACTGGCAAGCCAATTGCAACAGCACATCAAAAAGCTCATCCACCATTATCAAGTAGGCTTCATCCTGGGGATGCAAGGATGGTTCAACATACACAAGTCTATAAATGTAATTCACCACATAAACAGAACCAAAGACAAAAACCACATGATTATCTCAATTGATGTAGAGAAGGCCTTTGACAAAATTCAACAGCCCTCTATGCTAAAAACCCTCAATAAACTAGGTATTGATGGGACGTATCTCAAGATAATAAAAGCTATTTATGACAAACCCACAGCCAATATCATGCTGAATGGACAAAAACTGGAAGCATTTCCTTTGAAATCTGGCACTAAACAACGATGCCCTCTGTCATCACTCCTATTCATATAGTATTGGAAGTTCTAGCCAGAGCAATTAGGCAAGAAAATGAAATAAAACGTATTCAATTAGGAAAGGAGGAAGTCAAATTGTATCTTTTTGCAGACGACATGATAGTATATATAGAAGACCCCATCATCTCAGCCCAAAATCTCCTGAAACTGATAAGCAACTTCAGCAAAGTCTCAGGATACAAAATAAATGTGCAGAAATCATAAGCATTCCTATACACCAATAACAGACTTAAAAAGAGCCACATCAAGAACTAACTGCCATTCACAATTGCTACAAAGAGAATAAAATACCTGGGGATAAAACTAACAAATAATGTAAAGGACCTTTTCAAGGAAAACTAGAAACCACTGCTCAACAAAATAAGAGAGGACACAAACAGATGGAGAGACATTCCATGTTCATGGTTAGGAAGAATCAATATCGTGAAAATGGCCATACTGCCCAAAGTAATTAACAGATTAAATGCCATCCCCATCAAGCTACCAATCACCTTCTTCACAGAACTGGAAAAACCACCTCAAACTTCATATGGAACCAAAAGAGAGCC
>NW_016107885.1:465117-473943 GCF_001604975.1 Cebus imitator | reverse complement strand
CACTGTTTACAATAGCAAAGACCTGGAACCGACCCAAATGCCCATCGATGATAGACTGGACAGGGAAAATGTGGCACATATACACCATGGAATACAATGCAGCCATCAAAAACGTTGAGTTTGTGTCCTTTGTAGGAACATGGATGAACCTGGAAACCATCATTCTCAGGAAACTGGCACAAAAATAGAAAATCAAATCCCGCATGTTCTCACTCATAGGTGGGTGTTGAACAGTGAGAACACATGGATGCAGGGAGGGAGCATCACACACTGGGGTCTGTAGGGGGGAAATAGGGAAGCGACAACTGGGAGTGGGGAGTTGGGTATAGATAGCATAGGGAGAAATGCCAGATATAGGTGATGGGGAGGAAGGCAGCAAATCACACTGCCATGTGTGTACCTATGCAACAATCTTGCATGTTTCTCCCTTGTACCCCAAAACCTAAAATGCAATAAAAAAGTTAAAAAAAAGTAATTCCAATAACTTAACAATAGCTACAAATAAAATTAAATACCTAGAAATTAGCCAAAGAAGTGAAATACCTCTACAATGAAAATTATAAAACATTAATATAAGAAAGTGAAGAGGACACGAAAAATGGAAAGATATTCTGTGTTCACATATTAGCAGAATCAATGTTGTTAAAATGAACATACGACCAAAGAAATCTGCAAATTTAATGCAATCTGTAACAAAATACCAATAACATTCTTCACAGAAATAGAAAACATTATAAAATTTATATGAAACCATGAAAGACCCAGAATAGCCAAGGCTATCCTCAACAAAACTAAAAGAATCACACTGCCTTCAAATTATACTACAGAGCTATAGTAACCAAAACAGCATGATACTGGCATAAAAGACAGCATGGAAGTATAGACCAATGGAAGAGAAAAAAGAACGTAGAAAGAAATCCATTTATCTTCAATAACCTCATTTTCAACTCAGATGCCAAGAACATACATTGGGTAAAGTACCATCTCTTCAATAAACAGTGCTGTGAAAACTGAATATTTATATGCAGAAGAATAGAGGTAGACCCCTATCTCTTGCCATATACAAAAATCCAATCAAAATATATTCGAGTTTTAACTCTAACACCTCAAACTATGAATCTACTAAAAAAATTGAAATCTCTCCAGTACATTAGATGGGCAATTATTTTTTAAGTAATCCCCACAAGCATAGGCAACAAAAGCAGAAATAAACAAATGGTATCACATCAAGTTAAAAAAAAAAAAAAGACTTCTGCATAGTGAAGCAAACAATCAGCAAAAGGAAGAGAAAACCCATAGAATGGGAGAAAAAAATTGCAAACTATCCCTCTGACAAGAGATTCATGACCAAAATGTACTATAAGAAGCTCAAACAACTCAATGGGAAGTAACATAATAATGTGATTACAATTGGGCCAACGATCTGAATAGACATTTCTCAAAAAAAGAGATGCAGATGGCAAATGGGTCTAGGAAAAAAGTGCTCAGTATTATTGATCATCAAAGAAATACAAATCAAAACTACAATGATATATTATCTCACCCCAGTTAAAATGGTTTTTATCAAAAGACATACAATAACAAATACTAGTAAGGATCTAAAAGTGGAACTACCACAACATCCAGCAATCCCACTGCTAGGTATGTCCTTTAAAGTACAGTAAGAAACTCAGTATATTGAAGAGATGTCTGTACTCTCATATTTATCACAGCACTATTCACCATAGCAAGATTTAGAAGCAGTCTAAGTGACCATCAAGAGACAAAGAAAATATGGTACATATACACCATGAAGTACTATTCGGCCATAAAAAATGAGGTCCTGTCATTTGCAATAACATGGATGGAACTGGAAGTTGTTGTGTTAAGTGAAATAAGCCAGGCATCGAAAGACAGACATCACATGTTCTCACTTAACGTGAAAGCTGAAAATTAAAATAATTGGGCTGTTGGAGAGAGAAAGTAAAATGATGGTTACTAGAGGCTGAGAAGGGTAGTTAGGATTTGGGGGTTGGGAAAAGTGGTGATGGTTAATGGGTACAAAAGAAATAGAATGAATAAGATTTAGTATTTGGTAGCACAAGAAGGTGACTATAGTCAATAATAATTTAATTGTACACTTAAAAATAACTAAAAGACTATAATTAGACTGTTGGTAATGCAAAGGGCAAATGCTTGAGGTGATGAATACCCCATTTACCCTGATGTATTGCACATTGCATGCTTGAATCAAAACATCTCATTTACCCCATAGATATATACACCTACTATGTACCAACAAAAATTTTAAAAAAGGATTGTACACCACGACCAAGTGGGATTTATTCTATAAATGGAAGCTTAATTTAGCATTCAAAAATAAATCAAGGTAATAAACCATATTAATAGGATAAATGATGTAAAATGTAATTATTTTAATAGATGCAGAAAAGTCATTTGAAAAATGCAAAAAAAAAAAAAGAAAAATGCAAAAAAAATGCACAACTCTTTCATGATTAAACAACACCTTAATAAACCTGGAATCTTTCTCAACTTGATGAATGTCATCAATGATAATTCTACAATTAACATCATACTCAATGGTGAAAGAGTAAATGTTGAATACCTAAGGTTGGGAATAAAACAAGAATGTTTATACTTACATATAATTTGTATTCAATATTGTACAGAAGTTTCTAACCAGGGTAATAAGGGAGTAAAAAGAAAGTTGAAAGACTGTCACTTCCCAATTGTAAAACTTACCTCAAAGATAATCAAGATGTTGTATATTACTATCAAAATGATGGAAATATACATTAGTGAAATAGAATTGAGAGTCCAGGAACAGACTCTTACATTTAAAATGAGTTCATTTCTGACAAACATGCCAAAATTATTCAATAAGGAAAGAACATTCTCTTCAACAAAGGGTGTTGGGACAATTACATAGCCACATTCAAAAAATGCAGATGATCTCCATCACCACATATATAAGAATTGACTCAAAGTAGATCATAAACCTAAATTGAAGAGCTGAAATTACAAAACTTTTACAAGAAAGCTTAGGAGGAGATCTTTATGACTTTGGATTAAGCAATGGTTTTCTGGTTCTAACACCAATAGTACAACCAATAAAAAAGAAAATAGATAAACATTATGAAAATTAACAATTTTAGTGCTTCAAATGATACCATCAAGAAATTGATTCTCAGGAAAATAATTCTCCCTCAGAATGAGAGAACATATTTTGTAAATCATATATCTGATAGGGGACTGTATCCAGAAAATACAAAAATATAGAAATATAACCCAATAATAAAAAGCTAATAACCCAATTAAAAGATAGAAGCCAGGCACTGTTGCACATGCCTGTGGTCCCAGCTGCTCAATAGTCTGATGAATTGGCTTGGCTTGAGCCCATGGGTTTGAATACAGCTTGAGCAACATAGAGATCCTAAGGAAAAAAAACAGGAAGATATGAATAGTAATTACTCAAAGAAGATAAACAATTGGCCAATAACCACATGACAAGATGCTCGATATGATTATCTGTTAGGGAAATGCAAGTCAAAATCATAGTGAGATACCACTTTGCATTCATTAGGATGGCTGTAACAAAGACATAATTAAAATGTTGGCAAGAATGTGGAGAAATTGGACCCCTCATGTATTGCTGGTGCAAATGTAAAATGGTGCAGTTGCTTTGGAAAACAGTGACTGTTCCTCCAAAAAATTTAACATAGCATTACTATATGACCCATAAGTTTCAGTCCTAGATATTGACATACTCAGGAGAACTGAAAACAAGTCTACACAAAAACTTATGTATGAACATTGATAGTAATACCATTCACAATAGCCAAAAAATGTAAATAATCCATAAGTCTACCAACTGATGAATCTGTGAATAAAATATCATAGCTTCATATCATAGAATATCATTTTATGATGGAAAACAAAGAAGCACTAGTACATGCTACAGCATTGATTAATCTTGTAAACATGCTAGGTCAAAGAAGCAAGTCACAGAAGTCCACGTATTGTATACTTCCTTTCCATAATATGCAAATCCAGAGGCAGAAGGTAGACTAGTGGTTGCACAGGACTCGGAGTAGGGTGGTAGTGTGATTTGGGGGAATAGAAATTGTTATTAATCATAAGTATATTGACTACAGTCTGTGTTGTCATGTGATTCATGACACAAAATGTGTTTTGTACACATCTTAACATTGTAGTATGTTGCAAGTATTTTACTTTCATATTCCAACAACTCATGCCACTGAAGTAAGAAATTGGGATCCTCAAGGAGTTTTTCTTCTGGCTTTAATTATAGGAGTGATATGGTTTAGCTCTGTGTCCCCACTCAAATCTCACCTTGAATTATACTTCCATAATTCCCATGTGTTGTGAGATAAACCCAGTAGAAGATTATTGAATCATGGGGGTGGTTTCCCCAACACACTATTCTCATGGTAGTGAATAAGCCTCATGAGATCTGATGGTTTCATAATGGGAAACTCATTTTGCTTGGCTCTCATTCTCTCTTTTTGCCTGCTGCCATCCACGTAAGATGTGACTTGCTCCTCCTTGCTTTCCACCATGACTGTGAGGCCTCCCCAGCCACGTGGAACTGTAAGTCCAGTTAAACTTTTTCCTTTGTAAATTGCCCAGTCTCAGGCATGCCTTTATCAGCAGCATGAAAACAGACTAATACCAGTATAGTGAGATGTTGCTGAAAAGATACCCAAAAATGTGGAAGTGACTTTGGAACTGGGTAACAGGCAGAAGTTGGAGCAGTTTGGAGGTCTCAGAAGAAGACAAGAAAATGTAAGAGAGTTTGGAACTTTCTAGAGACTCGTTGAATGGCTTTGACCAAAAGCCTGATAGCAATATGAACAATAAGGTCCAGGCTGAGATGGCCTCAGGTGGAGATGAGGAACTTGTTGGAAAATGGAGCAAAGGTGACTCCTGTTATATTTTAGTAAAAAGACTGGTGGCACTTTGTTCCTACCCTAGAGATTGTGGAACTCTGAACTTGAGAAAGATGATTTAGGGTATCTGGTAGAAGAAACTTCGAAGCAGCAAAGCATTCAAGAGGTGACTTGTATATTGTTATGGCATTCAGTTTTGTAAGGGAAGCAGAGCATAAAAGTTTGAAAAACTTGCAGGCTGACAATATGACAGAAAAGAAAAACCGATTTTCTGAAGAAAAATTCAAGCTGGCTGCATAAATTTGTGTAAGTAATGAGGAGCTGAATGTTAATCTCCAAGACAATGGTAAAAATATCTTCGGGGCATGTCAGAGGTCTTCACGGCAGTCCCTCCCATCACAGCTCAGAGGCCTTAGAGAAAATGATTTTGTGGGCCAGGCCCAGGGTCCCTGTGCTATGTGCAGTCTAGGGACTTGTTGTTGTGTCCCAGTCATGCCAGCTGTGGCTAAAAGGAGCCAAAATAGAGCGTTGGCTGTGGCTTCAGAGGGTGCAAGCCTCAAACCTTGGCAGCTTCCACATGGTGTTGAACCTGTGGGTGTGGAGAAGTCAAGAACTGAGGTTTAGGAACCTCCACCTAGATTTCAGAGGATGTATGGCAATGCCTGGATGTCCAGGCAGAAGTTTGCTGCGGGGGTGGGGCTCTCATGGTGAACCTCTGCTAGTGCATTGTGGAAAGGAAATGTGGGGTCAGAGACCCTACACAGAGTCCCTTCTGGTACATCACCTAGTGGAGCTGTGAGAAGAGGGCCACTATCCTCCAAGCCCCAGAATGGTAGATCCACCAACAGCTTCCACTGTGCACCTGGAAAAGCTGCAGGCACTCAATGCCAGCTTGTGAAAGCAACCAGGAGAGAGACTGTACCCTGAAAAGCCACTGGGTTGCAGCTTCCCAAGACCATGGGGACCCACCGCTTGCATCAGCATGACCTGGATATGAAAAATGGTGTCAAAAAATATCATTTTGGAACTTTAAGATTTAACTGCCCTGCTGGATATTGGACTTGCATGGGGCCTGTAGCCCCTTTGTTTTGGCCAATTTCTCCCATTTGGAACGGCTGTATTTACCCAATACCTGTGTCCCTATTGTATCTAAGAAGCAACTTATTTGCTTTTTATTTTACAGGATCATAGGTGGAAGGGACTTGCCTTGTCTCAGATGAGACTTTGGACTGTGGACTTTTGAATTAATGCTGAAATCAGTTAAGACTTTGAGGGACTGTTGGAAGGTATGATTGGTTTTGAAATATGAGGACATGAAATTTGGGAGGGGTCAGGATCAGAATAATATGGTATGGCTTTGTGTCTCCACCAAATCTCATCTTGAATTGTACTCCTATAATTCCCATGTGTTGTGGGATGGAAATGGTGGGAGATAATTGAATCATGAGGGCAGTTTTCCCCCAACTGTTCTTGTGGTAGTGAATAAGTCTCACAAGATCTGATGGTCTGATAAAGAGAAACTCATTTCACTTGGCTCTCATTCTTTCTTTTTGCCTGCTGCCATTAGCATAAGATGTGACTTTCTCCTCCTTGCCTTCCACCATGATTGTGAGGCCTCACCAGCTATGTGGAACTGTAACGCCAATTAAACCTCTTTCTTTTGTAAATTGACAGGTCTTGGGTATGTCTTTATAAGCAGCATGAAAAATGAAGTAATATAAGGAGTCTCCAACTGCCACTTTCAAAAGTTCATTTACTATGCTTAAAATATTCTTAATAATGATGATTTAAAACAAAAAACTCAGGCTACATGCAGTGGCTCATGCCAGTAATCCCAGCACTTTGGGAGGCCAAGGCGGGTGGATCCCCTGATATTATGAGGAGTTTGAAACCAGCCTGACCAATATGGTGAAACCCTGTCACTACTAAAAATGCAAAAATTAGTTGGGCATGGTGGTGCACACCTGTTGTCCCAACTATTTGGGTGGCTGAGGCAGGAGAATCACTTGAACCCAGGAGGTGAAGGTTGCAGTGAGCCAAAATCATGCCATTGTCCTCCAGCCTGGATAAGAATGAAACTCCATCTCAAAACAAACAAAGAAACAAAAAACTGTACACATGCTGCCCTTAACGTTAGTCATGAAAAATAAAAGCAAACCCTTCTTCCACTACTAATATTAGATGCCAAGCTGTCTGTAAGGAAGAGACACTGCATAAAATAAAATCTGCAAGTTTTTACATAGGATGCAGTTGTAAAGACCATAATCATTTTATAGTTGTCTACAATCTCAGAATAGGAAGAAAACTAAGATGATTTAGTCCATGAATTAGCAAACATTTTTAGTAAAGGCCAAATAGTCAATATTGTGGCTTTATTGGTCAAATGGTCTTTGTCACACTACTGGACTCTGCCTTTGCAATGCAAATGCAGCCATAGACAAAACATAAATGAATGAGAGTCACTATGTTCCCAAAAATACTTTATTTATAAAAGCACCATCAGAAGCTGGCCAGATTTTGCCAACCTCCAATTTATTCCAATCCCCTTATTCCTCTGTTTAAGGAATTGAGGAAATAGAGGGAATGTGTCATCTCAGCCAAGTTCATTAAGTAGTTCAATGGCAGAACTAGGACTAGAATTCAATTCAGCTCTCTTTTTTACCGTGCCATGTCTAAGCAGTGAGGTTAAAGGAGACTGCTTTGTCAACAGTAATCTGATCATATTTTCCCTGATTTGAATTTATCAACTAATTGGAATACATAATTAACTTTTTTGTTTATATTCTACTGGGTCTTAGAAATTGATGTATATTAAAATCAGTATCACAAGCATTCCTACACACCAACAACAGACAAGCAGAGAGCCAAATCACGAATAAAATCCTATTTACAATTGCTACAAAGAGAATAAAAAACCTAGGAACACAGTTAACAAGGGAAGTGAAGGTCGTCTTTAAGGAGAATTACAAATTACTGTTCAAGGATGTCAGAAAGGACACAAAAAGATAGAAAAATATTCCATGTTCATGGATAGGAAAAACCAATATTATGAAAATGGCCATACTGCCTAAAGTAATTTATAGATTCAATGCTATTCCCATCAAGTGACCATTGACTTTCTTTGCAGAATTAGAAAAAAACTACTTTAAATTTCACGCAGAACAAAAAAAGAGCCTGTACAGCCAAGGCAGTCCTATGCAAAAAGAACAAAGCAGGAGGCATCATGCTACCTGATTCAAACTATACTACAAGTCTACAGTAACCGAAACAGCATGGTACTGGTACCAAAGTAGATATATAGACCAATGGAATAGAACAGAGGCCTCAGTAATAACACAATACATCTACAACTATCTAATCTTTGACAAATCTGACAAAAAGAAGCAGTGGAGAAAATATTTTCTATTTAATAAATGGTGCTGGAAAAAAACTGGTTAGCCATCTGCAGAAAATTGAAACTGGACTTCTTTACACTTTATACAAAATTTAACTCAAGATGAAATAAAGATGTAAATATAAAACCCAAAACTATAAAAACCCTAGAAGAAAATTTAGGCAATACTGTTTAGGATATAGGCACAGGCAAATATTTTATGACAAAACAACCAAAAGCAATTACAACAAAAGCAAAAAATTTACAGAGATCTAATTAAACTAAAGAGCTTCTGCATAGCAAAATAAACTATAATCAGAGTGAACAGGCAAGTTGCAAAGTGGGAGAAAACTTTTGCAATTAATCCATCTGACAAAGGTCTAATATCCAGGATCTACAAGAAACTTAAAAGTTTTTACAAGAAAAAAATTAGTAGCCCCATCAAAAAGTGGGCAAAGGACATCAACAGACACTACTCAAAGGAAGACATTTATGCAACCCACAAACAAAAAAAAAAAAAAAAAAAAAAAAAACAAAAAAAAA
>NW_016107885.1:455667-465040 GCF_001604975.1 Cebus imitator | reverse complement strand
TTCTGTGGCCAACAAGCATATGAAAAAAAGCCCACTATCATTCATCATTAGAGGAATGCAAATCAAAACCACAATGAGATACCATCTCACTCCAGTCAGAATGGCAATTATTAAAATGTCAGGAAACAACAGATTCTGACAAGGTTGCAGAGAAATAGGAATGCTTTTACACTGTTGGTGGGAATGTAAATTAGGTTAACCATTGTGGAAGATGGTGTGGCAATTCCTCAAAGATCTAGAAACAGAAATACCATTTGACCCAGGAATCCCGTTACTGGGTATATACCCAAAATAATATAAATCATTCTATTACAAAGATACATACATGCATATGTTTATTGCAGCACTATTCACAATAGCAAAGACATGGAATCAATCCAAACGCCCATCAATGATAGACTGGATAAAGAAAATGTAGATTGGATAAAGAAAATGCACATATACGCCCATCAATGATAGACTGGATAAAGAAAATGCACATATACACCATGGTGTACTATGCAGCTGTGAAAAGAAATGAGATTATATCCTTTGCACAGACATGGATGAAACTGGGAGCCATTATGCTCAGCAAACTAATGCAGGGACAGAAAACCAAACACTGCATGCTCTCACTCATAAGTGGGAGTTGAATAATGAGAATACATGGACAGAGGGAGGGAAACATTGCACACTGTGGCCTGTCTGGGGGGAGGGGAAGCAGAGGGAGAACATTAGCACAAATACCTAATGCATGCAGGGCTTAAAACCTAGAAGATGGGTTGACAGGTGTCACAAACCACCATGCACACATTTACATATGTAATGATTCTGCACATCTTGCACATGTACCCCAGAACTTAATGAAAATAAAAATAAAAATGGAAAAAATTGATGCATATCGAGTTAGTATTATTAGTAGTATTAGAGAATATAGTATTATATTTTAGGGTTTTAGAGCACATATTTAAGGAATGAATATAGGATTCATCTCTCAGGGAATATAGCACAATAGGGAGTGTAAAATAGTACATTATGCTATATTCTTCTCTCAGGGAATATAGTACAATAGGGAGTGTTACATAAACTATAAAGTGTTTTTTAAAGCCAAAATGGAACACGTCCAGACAACCAGCACATGCATAAAAAAGCAAATGGCTTTGTAATTAAAAGATGTATCTTAGAACACTAGCTCATCCTCTGGAATTTTCAAAGAATTCTGCTGAAGCCTAAATGAGATTAATGAATGTGATTATTATTTGCATGTGGTGATGTACTATGCATATGTAAGGACTAATTGTCTCATAGCCAAAGAGGAAACAGAGGTCTAACTTTCCTTTGTCTCTACTTTACCTCATAGCTTTAAGAGCTAGACAGAGGTATATGGTTACAGATACTTTTCTGAGTTGACATCAATTAATGGAGCTACTAAGAGAAGTGTTCAGTTTGAGTTTAATTATGGAATTAATAGTGGACAAATGTATCAGAAACTGGAAAATACACAAAATATAGGTGCTGTAGATTTATAGGCTAATAGTAGCAATTGGTTTAGCAAGGATGTTAAATCTTTCAGCCAAGGTGAAGCCATTTGACACCTTCTAGATGATATTTTTGAAAATCTAAATTCTTCTGAGTATGGCAACTACAATCTTCAGGAGTTGAGATCCATGGGATATAATTATTTCTGACTTTATTGTATCCAAAAGAAGATTTAGAAGAAAACACATTGGGCTTTTGTAATAATAGAAAAAATGATGTATTCCTGCTGTTCTGTCATATATTGAACCTTGTCAGATCTTAGTAAGGTAGCAGCCTCCATTGCAGTCACTGCTAACTTTAAACTCTTTAAAAAGTAGAGTTATGTAAGGTATTCCCAGGTATCACTTAATTGACATCAAATTAATACAACTTAAACAGCTGATTTGTATTCATCTATTTGTTGTAAATGTACCTGTTATAGTCCCACTAAATGTTGCTTATACACAACACTGAAGATCTTACAAATGCCTAAGAAGGCTAATGTTCCCCAACTTTTTTTCTATTGAACTTAGTCTCCGAAGGTATAATAGTTTTCTGGTCTTCATCTACCTTTTCATTCTCAGAACATATCAATTGAAATGGGTAATCTGTCTTCCTTTGGGCTTTATTACATTTAATATTTTGAGACAACCACTAGCCTGTACAATTTACATGTCCTAAGATAGTAAAGCTAAAAATAAACAAAACAAAAACCCTGGCCTTTCAGTTGCTAGTTTAAATCTGTTTTCATAACTTGTCTTACTAAGGTCATATGGGATCTACTTTGTATCTCACCTCATAGGGTCTTAATGCCAAGTCCAAGAATTACAATAGAGATTCATCACACTGTGTATTTGTGGAGGATAATAAATTTATAGAAGATTTATATTCCTAAATAGCCTAACTAATTCTAATTGACTTCTTCTGTGTTTAGGTTTGAATATGACTTTTCTAGCCTAGCTTGTGGGGCTTGCTTCTGCAACTTAGGGGAGAGGTTCCCCAGCAGTGCTTAGCAAATCAGGAGCCAGAGAAACAAAATTAAATTATGCCAATGAAAGTACAATATATTTGCTTTCATCAGTCTCCTGAGTCAGAAATAACAGATTTTCAAAGACTTTACATTTCTATTCTTTCCTTTTGACCTATAGTCTACTTGTGGATTGACATCAATACTTCTAAGAGGCTTATTTGCTGAAAAAACATTGGAGGTATTAATAAATATTTGTTATATGTCTCATGGTTGATTAAAAACAACTTATTTCTATTGAAAAGTCATTTGGCTAACACACACACACACACACACACACACACACACACACACACACACACACAAACCTGAAGAAGAGCAATACAAATCCCAATATATAAACAAATTAAGAAATATTGAAGTAACAAAAATGCTATTGCATGAAACAGTAATGTAATTTTGCAAAACTTACTAACTATATTTCTCCTTACCCATAGGAGAAAACAGTAATAGTCATTCTTATAAACGTCAACATGTGGCAGTGTCTGAATATCAACGAATGGAGGGCAGAGCAAGACGGTGGAATAGAAAGCTCCACCAATCATCCTCACATGAAAGGATGGCAAGTTTACAACTATCTACACAGACAAAAACACTTTTATGAAAACAAATAATAAGATACCAGCATGACCACAGAAAAGCAGGCTCCTGGAGTCCCCAATTTCCGGACTTGACTCTTGAATGGCATTTCTGGAACTGCCCTGGGCCTGAGAAAAGCCCATTGCCCTGAAGCATGAGTTCCAGGTCAGACAGCATTTATGACAAGCTGACTTAAGAGATTTTAGGTCTTAAGGGAACATCCTCAGTAGTCTACCAGTACTTCTTGTGGCCTGGGATGGTGACTACAGGGTAGGGTTCCTCTGCCTTTGGAAATGGGAGGGAAGAGTGGGAAGCGCTGTGTCCTGTGGTTTGAAAGCCAGCTCGGCTGCAATACAATAGAACAGGTAGACATATAAGGTTTTTTGCTCTAGTCCCTGACCCCCAGACAATACTTCTGGACCCACCTGGGGCTTGGTGGGGGAGTGAAGACCTTGACACACTGAAGAAAAGGACACATACCTGGCTGGTTTTGACACCTGCAGATTGTAGAACCCAAGGGCCTTGAGAGAACACAGGCAGTAGTCAGGGAGTAGTTGCAGTAGGCCTTTGGGCAACACCCAGCTCAGTGTTGGTTTCAGGTCTGACCCAATGCATCAACAGTCATGGTGGTCAAAATATCACTATATGTCTAGTTTTAAGTGGCTCAGAATAAAGGAAGAGAGACTCTATAAATTTGGGAGAAAAAAAGGAAAAAGAACAGAAGTTTCTGACTGGTAATCTAAAAAATTCTTCTGGTTGTTGTCCAAGACCATCTGTAAGTTTGCAAGAACCACAGTGTAACAGGACTTAGAGTGCCTTCTAAAGAAAATATAGCTTAGATCACAACACCCAAGTCCATTCAAATATCTGAAAAAGTCTTTTCAAAAATAGCTACACATAAGCCCAGACAGTGAAGACTACAATAAATACCTAACCCTTCAATACCCAGACACCAAAGAACATCTACTAGTATCAACACCATCCAGGAAAACATGACCTCATGAAATGAACTAAATAAGCCATCAGGGGCAGGCCCTGGAGAAACAGATATGTGACCTTTCAGACAGAGTATGGAAAATAGCTGCATTTAAAAACATAAAAATAAAAACTCAAAGAAATTCAAGATAACACAGAGCAAAGATTCAGAATCCTATCAGATAAATTTAACAAATAGATTAAAATAATTAAACAAGAATCAGCTGAAGAATGCATCAGAGTCCTTTAACAGCAGAATTGATTGAGCAGAAGAAAGAGTTAGTGAGCTTGAAGCCAGTCTATGTGAAAGTACACGGAGGAGACAAAAGAGAAAAAATAAATAACAATGAAATGTGCCTATAGGATCTAGAAAATAGCTTAAAAGGGCAAACCTAAGAGTAATTCACCTTAAAAAGAACATAGAGAAAGTTATAGGTGCAGAAAGCTAATGCAAACGGATGACAGAGAACTGCCCAAACCTAGAGAAAGATATTAATATCCAAGTACAAGAAAGTTATAGAATACCAAGCAGATTTAATGCAAAATAGACTACCTCAAAACATTTAATAATCAAACTCCTAAAGTTCAATGATAAAGAAAGGATTCTGAAAGCATCAAGAGAAAAGAAAGATAACATACAGTGGAACTCCAATATGTCTGGTAGCGGAATCTTCAGTTGAAACCGTACAGTTCAGGAGAGAGTGGCATGACATATTCGAAGTGCTGAAGGAAAAATAAATGTTTGCCCTAGAATAGTATATATAGTGAAAATATCCTTCAAACATGAAGAAGAAATAAAGACTTTCCCAGACAAAGAAAAGCTGAGAAATTTCATCAATACCAGACCTATCTTGCAAAAAATGTTAAAGGGAGTACTTCTATCAGAAAGGGAAATTAATGAGAAATAAATAGTCACCAGAGGGGAAAAAAAGCTCACTGATAATAGTAAGTACAGAAAAACACAGAATATTATATCACTAACTATGGTGTGTAAACTACTCTTACTAAGGAGAAAGACCAAACAATAGACCAATAAAAAATAATAACTACAATAACTTTTTGAGACATAGTCAATGCAATAGATATAAATAGAAACCACAAAAAGTTAAAAAGCACGGGGGATGAAGTTAAGGCTTAGAGTTTTTTTAGTTTTCTTTTTGCTTCTTTGTTTATGCAAATAATGTTAAGTTGTTGTCAGGTTAAAATAATGGATTATAAGATAGTATTTGCAATCCTCATGGCAACCTCAAGCCAAAAAACATACAATGGATACACAAAAAAATAAAAAGCAAGAAACTGAATTATATTAATAAAGAAAATCATCTTCACTAGTGGAAGACAGGAAGGAAAGAAATAAGGAAAAGAAGACCACAAAACAACCAGAAAACAAGTAATAAAATGGCAGGAGTAAGTTCTTGTGAATAACAACATTGAATATAAATGGATTAAACCCACCAATCAAAAGATATAGACTGATTGAATGGATGACAAAAAAAAAAAAAAANACTCACTGATCTGTTGCCTGCTAGACACACACTCCACCTATAAAGACACAAATAGACTGAAAATAAAGGGGTGGAAAATGATATTCCACACAAATGGAAACCAAAATAGAGGTGGACTTGTTGTGCCTGTATCAGATAAAGCAGATTTCAAGACAAAAACTATTCGAAGAGACAAAGAATGTCACTACATAATAATAAAGAGGTCAATTCAGCAAGAGGATATAACGATTTAAATATATATGCACCCAACACTGGTATCCACATATATATAAAGGAAATATTATTAGAGCTAAAGAAAGAAATAGGCCCTGATCAAATAACAGCTGGAGACTTCAACACTCCAGTTTCAGCCTTGCACAAATCTTCCATAGAGAAACTCTCAAATAAACATCAGACAACCTGCACTATAGTCCAAGTGGATCTAATGGATATTTATAAACCATTTTATCCAAGAGCTACAGAATGTACTTTTTATTCTTCTGCACAAATAATACCAAGCATCTCCTCTAACAACAATGAAATAAAACTAAAAATTAATAAGAGGAATTTTGGAAACTATACAAATACATAAAAATAAAACAATATGCTCCTTATGGGCAAGTGAGTAAATGAAGAAATTAAGAAGGAAACTTAAACATTTATTTAAACAAATGATAATGGAAACACAATATAAGAAAATATATGGGATACAGCAAAAGCAACACTCAGAGGGAAGTTTATAGCTATTGGTGCCTACATAAAAAAGAGGAAAATCTTCAAATAAATAATCTCACAATGCATCTTAAAGAACTAAAAAAGCAAGAACAAACCAAACCTAAAAATAGTAGAAGAAATCATAAAAATCAGAGCAGAAATAAGTAAAATTGAAATAAAAAATACAAAAGATCAATAAAACAAAAAGCTGTTTTTTTGAAAAGTTAAAAAAAAAATTGACAAACATTTAGCCAGTCTAAGAAAAAGAGAATATCCAGATAAATAAAATCAGAATTAAATAAATAAAATTAAAACTGATACTGCAGAAATTCAAAGGATCATTAGAGGCTACTAACAGCAACTGTATACCAATAAATTGAACAATCTTGAAAAATTGATGAATTTCTGGTTACATACAACCTACCCAGTTTGAATCAGGAAGAAATCCAAATCTTGAACAGACCAATAAAAAGTAATGAGATTGAAGCTGTAATAAAAAGTCTTCAAGTAAAGAAAAGTTTGAGGTCTAATAGCTTTACTGCTGAATTATACCAAACATTTAAAGAACTAATACTAATCTTACTCTAACTATTTCAGAAAATGAAAGAGAAGGAAATACTTTCCTACTCATCCTATGAGGCTAGTATTACCCAGACACCAAGACCAGAAAAAGACACATCACAAAAAGAAAACTACTAGCCAATATCTCTCATAAATATTGATGCAAAAATCCTCAATAAAATACTATTAGGGTGGTGCAAAAGTCATTGTGGTTTTTGTCATTAGTAGCAAATGAAATTCAACAATACATTTGAAAGATCATTCATCATGACCAAGTGGAATTTTTCCCTAGGATACAAAGATGATTCAACGTATTCAACTCAACCAACATGATACATCGTATCAGCAGAATAAAGAATAAAAACTGCATGATCATTTCAATTGATGCTAAAAAGCATTTAATAATATTCAACATTCTTTCATGATAAAAATCCTCAAAAATGAAGGATAAAAGGAACATATCTCAACATAATAAAAGCCACATATTACAGACCCACAGCTAGTATCATACTGAATAGGGAAAAATGAAAAGCCTTTCCAGTAAGATCTGGAACACAACAAAGATGCCCACTGTTACCAGTTATTCAACATAATACTGGCAGTCCTAGCTGGAGCTATCAGAAAAAGAAAGATATAAAGGGCATCTATGTTGGAAAGAAAGAACTCAAATTATCCTTTTTTTGCAGATGATATGATCTTATATTTGGTAAAACCTAGACTTCACAGGAAAAACAACAAAATGATAAACAAATTTAATGAAATTTAAAGATACAAAATTAACATACAAAAATCAGTAGTGTTTCTATATGCCAACAGTAAACAAAGTGAAAAAGAAAAAAAAAAGTAATCTTATTTACAATAGCCATACATAAAATTAAATGCCTAAGAATTATTTTAAAAAGTGAAAGATCTCTATAATGAAGAATATAAAACACCGATGAAGGAAATTTAAGAGGACACCAAAAAAATTAAAAGGTATTTTATGTTCATGAATTGGACATAAATTAGCAATATTGTTAAAATGTTCATATTACCCAAAGCAATCTACATATTCAATGCAATCTCTATCAAAATACCAATGACATTCTTTACAGAAATTTTTAAAAAAATTCTCAAATATATATGGAACTGCAAAAGGCCCAGAAGAGCCAAAGCTATCCTAAGCAACAAGAAAAAAAAACTGGAGGAATCACATTACCTGACTTCAAATTATACTACCAAATGTATATAGTAATAGTAACCAAAAGAGCATGGTACTGGCGTAAATCAGACACATGGACAAATAGGACAGAATAGACAATGCAGGAACAAATCCTCACACCAACAGTTAAGTCATTTTTCACAAAGGTGTCAAGGACATACACTAGGGATATAGCCAAAAGAAAGAAAATTAGTATATTGAAGAGATATCTGTATTCCTATGTTTGTTGCTGAACTGTTTACAATAGCTAAGATTTTGAAGTAACATAAGTGTTGATCAACAAATAAATGGATAAAGAAAATGTGGTATATATACACAACACAGTACTCTTCAGCCATAAAATAATAAGATCCAGTCATTTGCAACTTCATGGATGGAACTGGAGAACATTGTGTTAAGTGAAATATGCCAAGCACATAAAGACAAATACTGCATATTCTCACTTATTTGTGGGATTGAAAAATGAAATTCATTGAACTCATGGAAATAAAGAATAGAAGAATAATTACCAGAGACTGGGAAGGGCACCGGGGAGTTGGGCAGAAGGTGGGAATAATTAATGCATCCCCCAAAAATAAAATCAATAAGACCTACTAATTGATAGCATAGTAGAGTGACTATAGTCAATAATAGCTTAATTGTATATTTTTAAATGACTTAAAGAGTGTAACTGGATTGCTTGTCACTCAAAGAATAAATGCTTGAGAGGATGGCTACCCCATTCTCCATGATGTGCTCACTTCACATTGCATATTTTCATCAAAACATCTTATGTACCCTTAAATATATACACCTACTATATGCCCACAAAAACTTTTTAAAATACACTAAAATTAACTCCAGATGGATTAAAGACTTAAACATAAGACTTAACACCATAAAAACCCTAGAAGAAAATCTAGAAAAAACCATCCAGGACATAGGAATAGGCAAGGATTTCATGGCTAAAACACCAAAAGTATTGGCAACAAAAGCCAAAATAGACAAATGGGACCTAATTAAACTCCAGAGCTTCTGTACAACAAAAGAAACCATCATTAGAGTGAATTGCCAACCAACACAATGGGAAAAAATTTTGGCAATCTGCCCATCTGACAAAGGGCTAATATCCAGAATCTACAAAGAACTAAAGCAGATTTACAAGAAAAAAAAAGCCCATTCAAAAGCGGGCAAAGGATATGAACAGACACTTTACAAAAGAAGACATATATGAGGGCAACAGACATATGAAAAAATGCTCATCATCACTGGTCATTAGAGAAATGCAAATCAAAACTACATTGAGATACCATCTCACACCAGTTAGAATGGCGATCATTAAAAAATCTGGAGACA
>NW_016107885.1:445851-455102 GCF_001604975.1 Cebus imitator | reverse complement strand
TAAGTGTTTGGGAGGAAGGCAGGAAACCATATTGCCATGTATGTACCTATGCAACAATCTTGCATGTTCTTCACATGTACCCCAAAACCTAAAATGCAATAAAAAATATATAAAAAGAATAAAAATTAAAATATTTTTTAATTTAAAAACTGGGGAGTGGTAAATGAGAACACATTACAATGAGTTTTATTAACAATAAGAGAAAATTCCAGCAAGTAGGGATGCTGAGGCAGAACAATCACTTGAGCCCAAAAGTTCAACACTAGGCTGGGCAACATAGCATAATCCCAGGTCTAAAAAAAATTTTTAATTAACAATAAGAAAAGAGCAGGAAATAAAATCAGTACTCAAAATTAGTTTCTTGCCTAAAGAGTTCTTCAATTAATTACACTTTGAGATCATATATCATGGGAGTTTTTACTCATATAAACTAATAATAACCTCCAGAATGATGTTTTCAAAAAAGTGGTGGAATCTGTTTGTAGAGATTTTAAAGACTTGAACTGACATTAATCCTCTTAGGTATTTTGGGTAATTTTACCACAACAGAGACTTATATGAACTGACTTCTTGAATTTACTCAATGTTAGAAATTTAAACTAGATGATATGTGGTAAAGTCAATTAAAGCTTACCAAGCATTTTGTTTGTTTGTTTGTTTGTAGACAGGGTGTCATTATTTCACCCAGGCTGGAGTGCAGTGGTGCAATCATAGCTCACTGTAGCCTCAAACTTCTGGGCTTAAGTGATTGTCCCACCTCAGCCTCCCAAGTAGCTGAAACTGCAGGTGTGTGCCTCTATGCCCAGCTATTTTTTCTATTTTAAGAGACAGGGCCTCAGTATCTTGCCCAGGCTGTTTTCGAACTCTGCCTCAAGCAGTCCTTCCACCTTGGCCTCCCAAAGCACTGGGATTACAGTCATGAGCCATTGTGTCCAGCCAAGTTTGTTATGTTTTTTAATGTGAATACTGATCCATTCCTGGGAGAAGAAATTTAATTCTTCTGACAGCAAATTTATCCTCAGGGTGGTCATAGAAACGTATTATGAGTTATCAGAAAAACTTTTTTGTTTGTTTATTTTACAAATGGTATACTTTGGATATGGTTTGTTTGGCCCCATAAAATCTCACGTTGAAATTTGATCCCGTTGTGGAGGTGGGGCCTCATAACTGGGCCTCATAACTAGGAAGTGTTTGAGTTGTGGAGGCTGATCCTTCATGAATCGCTTGTTGCCATTCTTGCAGGAGTGAGTTCTCACTCTTAGTTCCATGAGAACTGGTTGTTGAAAAGAGCCTGGCACCTCCCTCTCTCTCTCGCTTGCTTCCTGTCTCACCATGTGATCTCTGCACACTCCAGTTCCCCTTTGCTTTCAACCATGAGTGGAAACATCCTGAAACTCTCAACACAAGCAGATCTGGTGCCATACTTTGTGTACTGCCTATAGAATTGTGAGCCAAATAAACCTCTTTATACTTTACCCAGCCTCAGTGTTTTCTTTATAGCAGCATAAACAGACAAAACCAGAAAATGATCCCCTAACACACAAAGAGTTTATGACAAAAGACATACTAGTAAGTCAGTTATATGGATGTTTGTAGGAATACTTAAATTCCAGGTTTTCCACATGACAGAAAGGAGATTCTTTGACTTTTTAAAGACTTATTTTCTTAATGTTTTTACACCAGATATTGCTTTTGTTAGTTACAATGTACTACTATTAGCAATAGAAATGTTAATTATTCGTGGCACTTAGGAACATTTTTCTGATGGATTATTTTTTGTTCTACAAACTAACTTGGCAGAGGTGGGGGGATGAGAAGGAATAGCATTAGGAGAAATACCTAATGTAGTTGATGGGGTGATGGATTCAGCAAACCATCATGGCACGTTTATACTTATGTAACAAACCTGCACATTCTGCACATGTACCCCAGAACTTAAAGTATAATAAAATAAACAAACTTTGCAGATAAAAAGGAGGGAAGGATTGAGGACTCTGTGTGTTGCTTTAGGGGAGAAAATATACAGACTAATTTTTCTCGCTCGCAGTGGTAAATTACCTTTTTTTTTTTTTTTTTTTGAGACAGTGTCTTGCTCTGTCACTCAGGCTGGAATGCAGTGGCATGAACATGCCTCACTGTAGCCTCATCCTACCAGGCTCAAGTGATACTCCCACCACAGCCTCCTGAGTAGCTGGGACCACAGATACATGCCACCATCCCTAGCTAATATTTCTATTTTTTTAGAGATGAGGTAAATTGTTATAAACTGGCTGAAGGAGCATACACAGTAATTAAGAGACTAAATTAAGCCTTCTACAGTTGACACTGCTGAATGAATGCCTACTGAATGAAAAGTCAATAAAAGGAATTGTGGCAATGCCATTTTCAAAGGATACAATAACTCATCTATTTAAATATTTAGCTACAAATATGAAGAACGACATCATCTGCAGAATTATACTTTTGCCTTACAAATGTAAAAATCCATAAATGTTGCTGAAGTTGCTGGGAATGGTTAGAAACAAACACAAGTGTTGCTGAAATACTCAAAGTGTTGAAAGACTTTTTTGAAACTCATGGTTTATCCTGGAACAACTGTGTTGACGGGGGAAATTGTACCACTTGTTATTGTATTCTTTACCATCATTAACTTACAGTAAAATTTTTTAAATGGTAGTTTTATTTAAAAACGTCTTTGATAAAAAAAATAAAAATATTCTGCAGTGTGAAATGAGAAGTACACATAAGGCACTTCCACTACACACTGAAGTGTAATTGTTTTCTCATAGAAAGGTACTTGTATAGTTGTCTGAGTTGAAAACTAAAAAGTCACCTTTTTCATGAAACACCATTCTCACTTGAATGGAATACTGTCAGAATTATAACTATTCAGATTTGAATATCTGACACATTTTCTCAAAAATTAATAAAGCAAGCATGTCACTTGAAGCAAAACAATAAACAGTGTTGCCAATGGTAAAATTTGAGCTTATGTGTGTCTTTGCACATGAGATGGATCTCCTGAATATAGCACACTGATGGGTCTGGACTCTAACCAATTTGTCAGTCTGTGCCTTTTAATTGGAGTATTCAGACCACTTATGTTTAAGATTAATATTGTTATGTGTGAATTTGATCCTGTCATTATGCTATGCTGGTTATTTTGCCCATTATTTGATGCAGTTTCTTCATAGTGTTGATAGTCTTTACATTTTGGTTTGTTTTTGCAGTGGCTGCTACCAGTTTTTCCTTTCCATATTTAGTGTTTCCTTCAGATGCTTTTGTAAGACAGGCCTGGTGGTGACAAAATCTCTCAGCATTTGCTTGTTTGTAAAGGATTTTATTTCTCCTCCACTTATGAAGCTTAGTTTGGCTGGATATGAAATTCTGGGTTGAAAATTCTTTTCTTTAAGAATGATTAATATTGTCCCCCACTCTTGTAGGATTTCTGCAGAGAGATCCACTGTTAGTCTGATGAGCTTCTCTTTGTGGGTAAACTGACCTCTCTCTGGCTGCCCTTAACATTTTTCCTTCATTTCAACCTTCGTGAATCTGATGATTATGCATCTTTGGGTTGCTCTTTTCAAGGAGTATCTTTGTGGTGTTCTCTGTATTTCCTCAATTTGAATGACGGCCTTCTTGCTATGTTGAAAAAGTTCTCCTGGATAATATCCTGAAGTGTGATTTAGTTTCATTCTTTCCATCACTTTTAGGTACACCAATCAAATGTAAGTTTATTCTTTTCACATGGTCCCATATTTCTAGAAGGCTTTGTTCATTTCTTTTTATTCTTTCTTCTTGTGCCCAGCCTTCTCACTTTATTTCATTGAGTTGATCTTCAATCTTTGATGTCCTTTCTTCCGCTTGATCAATTTGGCTATTGATACTTGTGTATGCTTCACGAAGTTCTCCTGCTGTGTTTTTCAGCTCCATCAGGTCATTTATGTTCTTCTCTAAACTGGTTATTCTAGTTAGCAATTCTTGTAACTTTTTTTTAATCAAGGTTTTTATCTTCCATGTATTGGATTAGAAGATGCTCCTTTAGCTTGGAGGAGTTTGTTATTACCCACCTTCTGAAACCTACTTCTGTCAATTCATCAAACTCATTCTCCGTCCAGTTTTGTTCCCTTGCTGACAAAAAGTTGTGATGCTTTGGAGGAGAAGAGGTATTCTGATTTCTGGAATTTTTAGACTTTCTGGGTGGTTTTTCCTCATCTTCGTGGATTTATCTACCTTTGGTTTTTGTCGATGGTGACCTTCAGATGGAGTTTTTGCATTGTCATCCTTCTTGTTCATGTTGATGCTATTCCTTTCTATTTGTTAGTTTTCCTTCTACTAGTCAGGCCCCTCTTCGGCAGGTCTGCTGGTGTTTGCTGGGGGACCCCTCCAGACCCTGTTTACCTGGGTATCACCAACAAAGGCTGCAGAACAACAAATTTTGCTGCCTGTTTCTTCCTCTGGAAGTTTAATGCAACAGGGGCACCCAACAGGTGCCAGTTGGAGCTCTCCTGTATGAAGTGTCTGTCAACCATTGCTGGGAAATATCTCCCCCTCAGGAGGCACAGAGGTCAGGGACCCATATGAGGAAGCAATCTGCCCCTTAGCCAAACTTGAGTGGTGTGCTGGGAGATCCGTTGCTCTCTTCAGAGCTTGCAGGCAGGACTGTTAAAGTCTGCTGAAACTGCACCCATAACTGCCTCTTCCCCGAGGTGCTCTGTCCCAAGGAGATGGTAGTTTTATCTATAAGACCCTGACTAGGACTGCTGCCTTTCTTTCAGAGATGCCCTGTCCAGACAGGAAGAATCTAGAAAGGTAGTCCAGGTATAGTGGATCTGTAGTGATCTGATGGGCTCTGCCTAGTCCAAACTTCCCAGTTGCTTTCTTTACACTGTGAGGGGAAAACCACCTACTTGAGCCTCAGTAATGGTGGACACCCTTCCCCCCATCAAGCTTGAGTGTCCCAGGTCAACTTCAGGCTACTGTGCTGGCAGCAAGAATTTCAAGTCAGTGGATCTTTGCTTGCTGGACTCCATAGGAGTGAGATCCCCTGAGCTAGACCACTTGGCTCCCTGGCTTCAGCCCACTTTCTAGGGGATTGAACTGTTTTGTCTTGCTGGCTTCTCAGGCACCACTGGGGTGCAAAAAAAAGTCCTGCAGCTAGTTTGGTGTCTGCCCAAATGGCCACCCAGTTTCATGCTTGAAACCCAGGGCCCTTGTGGTGTAGAAACCCTAGGTAATCTCCAGGTCTGTGGGTTGCAAAGACCATGGGAAAAGCATAGTATCTGGGCCAGATAGCACCGTTCTTCATGGCACATTCCTCACAGCTTCCCTTGGCAAGAGGAGAAAGTTCCCTGACCCCTTGCTCTTCCTGGGTGAGGCAACGCCCCACTCTGCTTTGGCTCACCCTCCATGGACTGCACTCACTGTCTAACCAGTCCCAGTGAGATGAACCAGTTACTTCAGTTGGAAACGCAGAAATCACCTGCTTTCTGCATTGGTTTCACTGGGAGCTACAGACCAGATCTGTTCCCGTTCAGCCATCTTGCCCAGGATGCAAAAAGATTTACCAAGCAAATGGAAAACAAACAAACAAACAATAAACAGAGGTTGCAATCTTAGTCTCTGATAAAATAGACTTTAAATAGCAAAGATTTAAAAACATAAAGAAGGGCATTACATAATGCTAAAAAGATCAGTGTAAAAAAGAGAGTTAACTATTCTAAATATATATGAATCCAACACGGGAGCACCCAGATTCATAAAGCAAGTTCCTGGAGACCTACAAAGAGACTTAGGCTCCCACACAATAATAGTGGGAGACTTTAATACCCCACTGTTAACATTAGACAGATAAACGAGACAGAAAATTAACAAGCAGCACCACATGGCACTTATTCTAAAATTGACCACATAATTGGAATTAAAATATGGGTGACATAACTTCTCAGCAAATGCAAACGAATGGAAATAATAACAAACAGTCTATCAGACCACAGTGCAATCAAATTATAACTCAGGATTAAGAAGCTCACTCAAAACTGCACAACCACATGGAAACTAAACACTCTGCTTCTGAATGACTACTTGATAAATAAAGAAATTAAGGCAGAAATAAATAAGTTCTTTGAAACCAATGAGAACAAAGACACAATGTACCAGAATCTCTGAAATACAGCTAAAGGTGTGTTTAGAGGGAAATTTATAGCACTAAATGCCCACAAGAGAAAGCTGAACATATCTGAAATTGACACACTAACATCACAATTAAAAGAACTAGAGAAGCAAGAGCAATTTCGAAAGCTAACAGAAGACAAGAAATAACTAAGATCAGAGTAGAACAGGAAGGCGATACACACATTCTCTCTCTCTCCCTCACACACACACACACACACACACACACACACACACAGACACACACAAAAACTTTCAAAAGCTAAATGAATCCAGGAGCTGATTTTTCAAAAATATTAACTAAATATATAGACCACTAGCCAGAGTAATGAAGAAAAGAGAGAAGAATCAAATAGGCACAATAAAAAATGATAAAGGGGAGATTACCACTGATCTCACAGAAATACAAACTACTATCAGAAGTCAAATCCCTGAATAGATGAATAAGAAGTTCTGAAACTGAGGCAGTAATTAATAGCCTACCAACCAAAGAAAGCCCATGACCAGATGGATTCAGCCAAATTCTACCAGAGGTACAAAGAGAAGCTGGTACCATTCCTTCTGAAAATATTCCAAACAATAGAAAAAGAAGTATTCCTCTCTAACTCGTTTTATAGGGCCAGCATCATCCTGATACAAAAACCTGGCAGAGACACAACAAAGAATAAAATTTCACACCAATGTCCCTGATGAATATTGACACAAAATGCCTCAATAAAATACCGGCAAAAGAAATCCAACAGCATATTAAAATTAAAAAGCTTATCCACCACAATCAAGTCAGCTTCATCCCTGGGATGCAAGGCTGGTCCAACATATGCAAATCAATAAATGTAATCCATCACATAAACAGAGCCACAGACAGAAACCACATGAGTATCTCAGTAGATGCAGAAAAGGCCCTTGATAAAATTCAACACCCCTTCATGCTGAAAACACTCAATAAACTAGGTATTGACAGAACATGTCTCAAAATAATAAGAGCTATTTATGACAAACCCACTGCCAATATCGTACTGAATGGGCAAAAACTGGAAGCATTCCCTTTGAAAACCAGCACAAGACAAGATGCCCTGTCTCCCCATTTCTATTCAACATAGTATTGGCAGTTCTGGCTAGGGCAATCAGGCAAGAGAAAGAAATAAATAATATTCAAATAGAAAGGGAGGAATTCAAACTATCTGTTTGCAGATGACATGATTGTATATTTAGAAAACCCCATTATCTCAGCCCAAATATTCCTTAAGCTGATAAGCAACTTCAGCAAAGTCTCAGGATACAAAATCAATGTGCAAAAATCACAAGCATTCCTATGCACGAATAATAGACAAAGAGAGACAAATCATGAGCAAACCCCCATTCACAATTGCTACAAAGAGAATAAAATACCTAGGAATACAACTTACAAGGGATGTGAAGGACTTCTTCAAGGAGAACTACAAACCACTGCTCAGGGAAATAAGTGAAGATACAAACAAATGGAAACCATTCTATGTTTATGAATAGGAAGAATCAATACTGTGAAAATGGCCATACTGCCCGAAGTAATTTATAGATTCAATGCTATTTCAATCAAGCTACCATTGACTTTCCTCATAAAATTAGAAAAAACTACTTTAGGGGAGGCAGATCCAAGATGGTCGAATAGGAACAGCTCTGGAGTGCAGTTCCCAGCGAGAACAATGCAGAGGGTGAGTGAACAAATTTCCAAGCAAGTTATTACTTCCCACAGACCAGGAGATTACTGGACTGAAAAGCACCATGAGTTTCCAGCATGACTGTTTCAGCCGGTGCAGCAGGTCTGTGCACAAAGACTCACACAAATCTTGGTGGCCATTTCAACTGTCCCCTGGAATGCTTGGGAGACAGAACCACCCATTCAATGGAAAAAAAGGGGGCTGAAACAGGGAGCCAGGTGATCTGGCCCAGCAGGTCCCACCCCACAAAGACCATCAATCTGAAATGCTCTGGATTGGGAGTTTCACAGCAAGCGAAGATGGACCTGAGACAGTCCAACTCTGTGGGGGGAAGGGTGTCCACCATTACTAAGGCAGTCCACCATTACTGAGGCAGTCTGCCATTACTAAGGCAGTTCTAACTATACCTCTACAAACAAAACCACAAGGAAGTTCACACAGCAGCTGGGCAGAGCCCATGCAGCTCAGCAACATCTCTGCTGGCAGACTATGACTAGGCTACCTCCTAGCTGGACAGGGCATCTCTGAAAAAAGGCAGAAGCACATCAGGAACTTATAAATAAAGCCCCATCTTCCCAGGACAGAGCACCTGGGAAAAGACGCAGTTATGAGTTCCGCTGCAGCAGACTTAAACGTACCGGCCCAGCAGCTCTGAACAAAACAACAGAGCTCACAGCTCAGCACTTGAGCTCCTATAAGGGACAGACTGTCTCCTCAAGCAGCTCTCTGACCCCCATATATCCAAAGAGACACCTCATAAAGGAGAGCTCAGGCTGACACCTGGTGGGTATCCTTCTGGGATGAAAATAACAGAAGAAGAAACTGGCAGAAACCTTACTGTTCTGCAGCCACCACAGGTTATCCCCAGGCATGCTGTGTCTGGAGCGGATCTCTAGCAGTCCTACAGAAGAGGGGCCTGAATGTTAGAAGGAAAACTAAAAAACAGAAAGAAATAACTTCATCATCAATAAAAAAGACATCCACTCAGAGACCCCATCCGAAAGTCACCAACTACAAAGACAACAGGTCGATAAAGCCACTAAGATGGGAAGAAACCAGTGAAAAAAGGATGAAAACACCAAAACAAGAACACCTCTCCTCCTCCAAGGGATCACAACTCCTCACCAGCAAGGGAACAAAGCTGAGTGGAGAATGATTCCGATACATTAAGAGAAACAGGCTTCAGAAGGTGGGTAATAACAAATTTCTCTGAGCTAAAAGAACATGTTCTAACCCAATGCAAAGAAAATAAGAACCTTGAAAAAAGGTTTGATGAAATGCTAATGAGAATAAACAGCTTAGAGAAAAATATAAATGACCTGATCGAGCTGAAAAGCACTACACGAGAACTTCGCAAAACATACACGTTTCTTTTCTTCTTTT
>NW_016107885.1:417985-445471 GCF_001604975.1 Cebus imitator | reverse complement strand
GCCAATATTCAAGTCCAGGAAATACAGAGAACACCAGATAGAGAATTCTCAAGTAGAGCAACTCGAAGGCACGTAATCGTCAGATTCACCAGGTTTGAAATGAAGGAAAAAATGCTAAGGGCAGCCAGAGACAAGGTCGGATTACCCACCAAGGGAAGCCCAAGAGACTCACAGCAGATCTCTCGGCAGAAACCCTACAAGCCAGAAGAGAGTGGGGGCCAATATTCAACATCCTTAAAGAAAAGAATTTTCAACCTAAAATTTCATATCCAGCCAAACTAAGCTTCATAAACGAAGGAGAAATAAAATCCTTTATGAACAAGCAATTACTCAGAGATTTCATAACCACCAGGCCTGCCTTACAAGAGCTCTGAAAGAAGCACTCAACATGGAAAGGAACAACCAGTAGCAGCCACTCCAAAAATATACCAAATGGTAAAGGCCATCGACACAATGAAGAAATTGTGTCAACTACTGGGCAAAACAACCAACTAGCATCAAAAGGGCGGATCAAATTCACACATAACAATATTAACCTTAAATGTAAATGGGCTAAATGCCCCAATCAAAAGACACAAACTGGCAAATTGGATAAAAAGTCAAGACCCGTTGGTGTGCTGTATTCAGGAAACCTATTTCATATGCAAGGACACACATAGGCTCAAAATAAAGGGATGGAGGAAGGTTTACCAAGCAAATGGAGAGCAAAAGAAAAGCAAGGGTTGCAATCCTAGTCTCTGATAAAATAGTCTTTAACCCAACAAAGATCAAAAGAGACAAAGAAGGACACTACATAATGGTAAAAGGATCCATGTAACAAGAAGAGCTAATGATCCTAAATATTTATGCACCCAATACAGGAGCACCCATAAGAACTTACATAAAGCAAGTTCTTAATGACTAACAAAGAGACTTAGACTTCCACACAATAATAGTGGGAGACTTTAACACTCCACTGTCAATATTAGACAGATCAACGAGACAGAAAATTAACAAGGATATACAGGACTTGAAATCAGATCTGGACCAAGCAAACCTAATAGACATCTACAGAACTCTCCACCCCAAATCCACAGAATATACATTCTTCTCAGCACCACATCACACCGACTCTAAAATTGACCGCATAATTGGAAGTAAATCACTCCTCAGAAAATACAAAAAACGGAAATCATAACGGTCTGTCAGACCACAGGGCAATCAAATTATAACTCAGGATTAAGAAACTAACTCAGAACTACACAACTTCATGGAAACTGAACAACACTCTCTTGAATGTTGACTGAATAAACAATGAAATGCAGGCAGAAGTAAAGATGTTCTTCGAAACCAATGAGAACAAAGACACAATGTACCAGAATCTCTGGGACACTTTTAAAGCAGTGTCTAGAGGGAAATTTATAGCAATAAATGCCCACATGAGAAGCAAGGAAAGATCAAATATCAACACCCTATTATCTAAATTGTAATAGCTAGAGCAGCAAGATCAAAAAAACTCAAAAAGCTAGCAGAAGACAGGCAATTAAGATCAGAGAAGAACTGAAGGAGATATAGACACAAAAAATCAATAAATCCAGAAACTGGATTGTAGAAAAATAAAAAAATAGACAGGCTGCTAGCCAGATAAATAAAAAAGAAAAGATAGAAGAATCAAATAGATGCAATAACAAATGATAAAGGGAATATCATCACTGATTCCACAAACTACCATCAGAGATTATTACAAACAACTCTATGCACATAAACCACTAAACCTTGAAGAAATGGATAAATTCCTGGACACTTGTACCCTCCAAAAACTAAAACAGGAAGAAGTTGAAACCCTGAGTAGACCAGTAACAAGAACTGAAGTTGAGGCAGCAATTAATAGCCTACAATCAAAAAAAGCCCAGGTCCAGATGGGTTCACAGCTAAATTCCACCAAACGTACAAAGAGGAGCTGGTACCACTCCTTCTGAAACTCTTCCGAACAATCCAAAAAGATGGAATCCTTCCCAAATCATTTTATGAGACCAACATCATCCTGATATCAAAACCCAGCAGAGACTCAACAAGGAAAGGAAACTTCAGGCCAATATTCATGATGAACATAGATGTAAAAATCTTCAATAAGGTACTGGCAAACCGACTTTTCAACAGCACATCAAAAAGCTTATCCATCACGATCAAGTAGGCTTCATCCTGGGTATGCAAGGCTGGTTCAACATACACAGGTCTATAAACATAATCAACAACATAAACAGAACCCAAGATAAAAACCACATGATTATCTCAATAGATGCAGAGAAGGCCATTGACAAAATTCAACAGCGCTTTATGCTGAAAGGTCTCAATAAACTAGGTATTGATGGAACTTATCTCAGAATAATAAAAGCTATTTACGACAAACCCACGGCCAATATCATACTGAATGGACAAAAACTGAAAGCATTCCATTTGAAACCCGGTACTAGACAAGGATGCCCTCTCTCACCACTCCTATTCAATATAGTATTGGAAATTCTAGCCAGAGCAATCAGGCAAGAAAAAGAAATAAAGCATATTCAACTTGGAAAGGAGGAAGTCAAATTGTCTCTATTTGCAGACAATATGATTCCATATTTAGAAGACCCCATCGTCTCAGACCAAAATCTCCTTAAACTGATAAGCCACTTTAGCAAAGTCTCAGGATACAAAATAAATGTGCAGAAATCACAGGCATTCCTATACACCAATAACAGACTAACAGAGAGCCAAATCAAGAATGAACTGCCATTCACAATTGCTACAAAGAGAATAAAATACCTGGAAATACAACTAAGAAAGGAAGTAAAGGACCTCTTCAAGGAGAACTGCAAACCACTGCTCGAGAAAATAAGAGAGGACACAAAAAAATGGAAAAACATTCCACACTCATGGTTAGGAAGAATCAATATCGTGAGAATGGCCACACTGCCCAAAGCAATTTATAGACCCAATGCTATCCCCATCAAGCTACCTATGACTCTCTTCACAGAACTGAAAAAAACCACCTTAAACTTCATATGGAACCAAAAGAGAGCCTGCAAAGCCAAGACAATTCCAAGCAAAAAGAACGAAGCTGGAGGCATCATGATATTTGACTTCAAACTATACTACAAGGCTATAGTAAGCAAAACAGCATGATACCAATACAGTGATATAGACCAATGGAACAGAACAGAAGCCTTGGAGGCAATGCCAAACATCTACTACCATCTGATCTTTGACAAACCTGACAAAAACAAGCAATGGGGAAAGGAATCCTTGTTTAATAAATGGTACTGTGATAACTGGCTAGCCATGTGCATAAATCAGAAACTGGACCCCTTCATGACACCTTACACTAAAATTAACTCCAGATGGATTAAAGACTTAAAGATAAGATCTAACACCATAAAATCCCTAGACAAAAACCTAGGCAAAACCATTCAGGACATAGGCATAGGCAAAGACTTCATGACTGAAACACCAAAAGCACTGGCAAAAAAAAGCCAAAATAGACAAATGGGATCTAATTAAACTCCAGAGCTTCTGTACAGCAAAGGAAATAATCATCCGTGTGAACTGGCAACCAACAGAATTAGAAAAAATTTTTGCAATCTACCCATCTGACAAAGGGCTAATATCCATAACCTACAAAGAACTAAAACAGATTTACAAGAAAAAAGCAAACAAACCCATTCAAAAGTGAGCGAAGGATATGAACAGACAGTCTTTTCAAAAGAAGACATTTATGAGGCCAAAAAACATATGAAAAAATGCTTATCATCACTGGTTATTAAAAAAATGCAAATGAAAACCACATTGAGATACCATTTCACGCCAGTTATAATGGCGATCATTAAAAAAATCTGGAGACAACAGATGCTGGAGAGGAAGTGGTGAAATAGGAACACTTTTACACTGTTGGTGAGAGTGTAAAGTAGCTCGGCCATTGTGGAAGACAGTGTGGTGATTCCTCAAGGACCTAGAAATTGAAATTCCATTTGACCCAGCAATCCCATTACTGGGTATATATCCAAAGGATTATAAATCGTTCTATTATAAAGACACATGCACCCGTATGTTCATTGCAGCACTGTTTACAATAGCAAAGACCTAGTCTAACACGAAAGCCCATCAATGATAGACTGGACAAGGAACATGTGGCGCATATACACCACATTTGTGTCCTTTGTAGGGACATAGATGAAGCTGGAAACCACCATTCTCTGAAAGCTAACACAGGAACAGAAAACCAAACACTGCATGTTTTCACTCATAAGTGGGAGTTGAAAATGAGAACACATGGGCACAGTGATGGGAACATCATACTCTGGGGCCTGTCAAGGAATGTGGGGCAAGGGGAGGGATAGCATTAGGAGAAATACCTAATATAGGTGATGGGTTGATAGGTGCAGCAAACCACCATGGCACATGTATACCTATGTAACAAACCTGCACATTCTGCACATGCATCCCAGAACTTAAAGTATAATTTAAAAATTGAGCTCTCATAAAATAAAGTAGAATTTTGAAAAACTGATATCCACTACTGTAAGCCTGACAGCTTTCCAATAGTTATGACTTTTCTGAAGAGATAGTGGTGATATTAACAAGTTTAATAGCTGAGATCTTTTATAAACGAATATGTCAACATTTGGAAGATCTACATAAATCGGTAAACCAACATTTTTAATACAACCAATGCATGATGTTACAGAATCATGCTTGGGTTACAGATTCATTCAAAATGCAAGATAGACCAGTAGATTTTAAGACAATGAAGTCTGAAAAATTCATTGATACAGTGTCACACATTGCAAACTAAGAAACTACACTTGTCTAGTTTGTTGTGGAGTCAAGAAAAATCTAAAATAATTGGAAAAAGCTGTTAAAATCCTCCTCTCTTCCCAACTATATATCCATTTAAGGCGGAATTTCCTTCAACCAAAAGAGCATATCACAGAAGATTCAAGGCCGAAGCGAACATGAGAATCCAGCTATCTTCTATTAAGCCAGACATTAAAGAGATTTGTAAATTATAAGACAGTGCCTCTTTTCTCACTCATTCTTTATGAAATATTATTCTTCATATCAAAACATTATATTTATGTTCTGCAATATGTTTACTATCTTAAAATAAACATATTTTTTCAAATGTAATTTTCAATACAGTAAATAGTGGTAGATATAATCCATATATTTAACAAAAGCTATTTAAAGTCTTTAATCATCCTAAAGAATGTGAAAGGAGACCAAGCATTTGATAAATGTTCCTGGGACCAAAACCTTTGAGAAATGTTCTATATGTAGGATATGAATCCATTACTTGAAGTTCCATGCCTTATTAGAAATGTGATATCTTGTCAAACAAAGAAATTGGTTTCTGAGCAGTGAGGGAGTCATTGTCTCCACTGTGACTTCAAGTGAGCTACATAAACTCTGTGCAAATTAAGTAAATTAATCCTTGAAAATAAGTGTGGGAAAACATATTATGGTATTCGTTATCTTTGGACAACCTAGCATTCTACGTTTTTGTACTACTTTGCCATTAGCAAAGCATTTTCATGCCTATTATCCCTTTTCTTCAAGATTAAGAGTTTTTGATAGGCAGAGAAAGATGGCTGAATAGAAGACTTCACAAATCATCACACCACCCACTCTGCCCTTAAAGGAACATCAAATTTAACAACTGTCTATACAGAAAAGCACCTTCATAAGAACTGCAAATCAGGTGAGCACTCACAGTACCTGCTTTCAACCTAATGTCATTAAAAACAGGCACTGAAGAGGGTAGGAAAGTCAGTCTTAAATTGCTGTTGCCACCACTCCCACATCCCACAGCAGCAGTTGCTTGTCATGGAGAGAAAACCTCTGTTGTTGGGAGAGGAAGAAAAAAGCAATTATGAGACTTTCCATAGAACTCGATGCTGGCTGTGACAGCAGAAAGCAAAACCAGACTGAACTCAGCTAACACCCACCCACAGAGGGAGTATATAGACCTGTCCTTGCTAGAAGGGAATCACACATCACAGTCGTTGGAATTTGAGTTCTAGCAAGCCTCTCCGCTGTGTCCTCAGTCATATCAGGGTCACCACCTGAGACGTCAGTCACCATCTGCAGAAGTCTGACCTGCAGAACCTGACTCAACAACGGATGAATGAATGCATTCTCACACCATTACAGTGTTTCATGTGGACTAAGGATGGCAGTTGGTTGCTTTCAGAGGGCAAAATGCAACCAATCGACTCAGACCTTTTGCCCATCCACACTTTTATTCCCTCAAGATTTTACAAGAGAGGTTCTAAGTTAACATGCTTGTAGGTAATTAACATGGTTAAAAGAGTGGTTATATGATTGATGAAAGATTTAGGTTCCAGGCCCAGAGTAAATACTATTAACAGGTAATTCCCCTTTGATCTCCCCCTGAGAGAACCATCCAGCACAAAGTTTACATGAGTAAACAGTTAGAGTGGAGACAAAGGGATGTGGGATAAACAGGCTTAACGGGGAAAGCCTCATCCCTATTTTCTCCCTAACTTAATGGACCTGCAGCCACCTTTGACCTGCCCCAATAAAACCTTTCAGCCTTCCAAAAGGTTTGAGACTAACCTATAACTTTTCCTCAAATTAATATATTTAATATTTTTGCTGGCCCCGAGTGAATAGCAACACTCCACAACAGGCTAAAGTCCTCTGGGTCCCTAAATAAACCTTGGAAGACTAGACCACAAGGACTCAACTCCTAGGCAAGTCCCAGTGCTCAGGTGGGCTCAGAGCCAGTGGACTTGGTGGGTATGACATACACTGAGACACCAGCCAGGGCAGCTAACAGAGTGCTTACACCACCCCTTTCCAACCCCAGGGGGCAGAGCTCATGGCTCCAAAAAATCCCTTCCTTCCACTTGAGGAGAGGGAAGAGTTAAAAGGAGTTTGTCTTGCACCTCAGATACCAGCACAGGCACAGTAGAGTAGGACACTGGTTGCAGTCATGAGGCCCCCATTCAAGGCCTAAATTTTGGGTTACATTTCTAGACACACTCTAAGTCAAAAACAACTTACTTCATTGAAGGGAAGGACCCAGTCCTGGCAAGACCCATCATCTGCTGACTAAACAGCCCTTGGTCCCAGAACAACCAGCAGTGATAACCAGGTAGTATGCCATGGGCCTTTGGTGAGATCCTCAGATGTGTTGGCTTAAGGTGAGAAAAATCACATTCCCAGCCGTGGTGACTATGATAAGAGAGTTCTTCTGCTTGAGAAAAGATGAGGAAAAAGTAAAGGGGACTTTGTCTTCAACTTTAGGTACCAGCTTGGCTACAGAAGTATAGAGCGCCAAGCAGGCTCTTGGAGTTTGTGATTGCAGACTTTGGCTCTTTGATGGAATCCCCTGACCTGCCCTGAGCCAGAAGGGAGCCCATATCCATGATTTGTGAGTCCCAAGCCTAGCATTATTCACAAGCTGACTTAAGGGCCCTTGGGCCTCAAGTAAACATCAGTAGTAGTATGGCAGTACTCTCTGCTGGCCTCTGGAAGTGGAGGCCATGGATTGAGGTTCCTCTGCCTTTGGAAAGAGGAGGAAAGAGTGGGAAGAATGTCGTCTCATGACTTGAGTGCCAGCTCAGCTTTAGTACAATAGAAAAACAGGCAGATTTCTAAGGTTTTTCACTCTAGCTGTTGAATCCCAGATGACATTTCTGAACCCATCCAGGGTCTAGAAAGTCACCACCCTAAAGGAAAAACACAAGCCTGGCTGGCTTTACCACCTGCTGATTGTAGAGCCCTAGAGCCTAGAGAAAACATGGGTGTTAGCAAGGTAGTGGTTATATTGGGCCTTGAGTGAGACCCAATGCTGTGCTGGCTTCACATCCCAGTGATGGTGGTGCTTGTGTCACTCTACCCACAGCTCCAGGCAACTCAGCAGAGAGAGTCACTTTGGAGAAAGGTAAAGAAAGATAACAAGAATCTCTTTCTGGTAATCCAGTTAATTCTTCCACATCTTATCCAAAAATATCAAGGCAATATCTCTACATGTCTGCCAGAACCACAGCATCACTGGATAGCCTTTGGTGCAGATATGGCATAGATCACAGTGCCAAAGTCCCTTTTCAATATGTGGAAAGCCTTCCAAAGAAGGACAAGTACAAATAAGCTGAGACTGGTTTATGATACTAAAATACACACCTAATTCTTCAATGCCCAGACAATGACAAACATCCACCATTTGGAAAAACATGGTTTCACCGAGCAAACTAAATTAGGATCTGAAGACCATTCATGGAGAAATAGAAATATGCAACATTTCAGAGAGTTCAAAACAGCTTTTTTTGGAGAAAACTCGAAGAAATTCAAGATGACACAGAAAAAAATTCAGAATGCTATAAAATAAAACTAACAAAGAGATTGAAATAATTTAAAAGAGTGAAGCAGAAATTCTAGACTTGAAAATTGATACTGAAGAATACACTACATTCTTTTAATTGATCAAGCTGAATTGATAAAGCAAAAGAAGGAATTAGTGAGCATGAAGACTGGCTATATAAAAAAATACACAGTCAAGGGAGATGATGAAAAAAAAAGAAAAAAAAAACATAAAAAAGAATGAAGCACGGCTATTTGATTGAGAAAATAGCCTGAAAAGGACAAATCTGAGAGTATTGGCCTTAAAGAGGAGGAAGAGGCAGATATAGGGATAGAAAGTTTATCCAAAGAGACAGAGAACTTTCCATACTTAGAGCAAAATATCAATATCTGAGTACAAGCAGATTATAGAAGACCAAGCAGATTTAACCCAAAGAAAACTACCTTAAAACATTTAATAATCAAATTTCCAAAGGTTAAGGATTAAAAAAAAAAAAAAAGACAGAGAGACCTTAAAAGGAACAAGAGAAAAGAAACAATTGACATAAAATGGAGCTTCAATGTGTCTGGCAGCAGGCTTCTTAGTGGAAACCTTATAGACCAGGAGAGAATGGCATGACATATTTAAAGTGCTGAAGGAAAGAAACTTTTATGCTAGAATTGTATCCACAGTGAAAATATCCTTCAAGTGTGAAGGAGAAATAAAGACATTCCAAGGCAAGAAAAAGCTGAGATATTTTATCAACACCACACTCGTCCTACAAGAAATGCTAAAAAAGAGTACTTCATTCAGAAAAAAAAAAAAAAGAATGTTAATGAGCAATAAGAAATCATCTGAATGCACAAAACTCACTGATGACAATAAGTACATCTATACTTAGCAGAAAGACTAAAAGATAAATGAATTAAAAATGATAACCACAACAACATTTCAAGACAAGTACCAAAGAATATACATAGTAACAATCAAAAGAGAGTGGAGACAAAGTTAAGGTACAGAGAAAATCACCTTCACTAAAAGAAAAAAAAAAGGTAAAAACCAGAAAACAAATATGTACCCAACACTTGAGCACCCAGATATATTATTATACCTAAAGAGAGAGATAGACCCCAATATAATAATAACCGGAGACTTCAACCACCCACTTTCAGCATTGGACGGATCTTCTAGATAGTTAACAAAGAAATACCAGACCATCTGCATAATGGAACAAATGGGCCTAATAGATATTTGCCCAACATTTCATCCAACGTCTGCAGAATACAGATTCTTTTTCTCATCACATGGATTACTCTCAAGGACAGACCATATGTTAGGTCATAAAACAAATTTAAAAATATTCAAGAAAATGAAATAATATTGAGCATCTTCTCTGACCACAATGGAATAATACTAGAAATCAAAAACAAGAGGAATTTTGGAAACTATAAAAATACATAAAAATTAAATGATATGTTCCTGAGTGACCAGTGGATCAAAGAAAACATTTTTTTTTTAATTGAAAATTGTATTGAAGCAAATGATAATGAAAACACAACAAAGTGAAACTGTGGGATACAGCGAAAGCAGTACTAACAGGAAAATGTATAACTATATGTGCCTACATAAAAAATGAAGAACAACTTCAAATAAACAACCAAATGTTGCATCTTAAACAATTAGAAAAGCAAAAGCAAATCAAGCCCCAAATTAGTAGAAGGAAAGAAATAATAATGATCAGAGCAGAAATAAATGAAATTGAAATTTAAAAAATACAAAAGATGAATGAAACCGAACCTTAATTTTTGAGAAGATAAAATTAACATTTAGTCAGACTAAAAGAGAGAGTGAGAAAGAGGGAGAAAGAAGAGAGAGAGAAAGAGAGAGAGAGAGAGAGAGAGAGAAACCCAAATAAATAAAATTGGAGATGAAAAGGAGACATTACAACTGATACTGAAATTTGAAGGCTCATTAGTGGCTACTATGTGCAACCATGTGCCAATAAATTGGAAAATCTAGAAAAAATGGATAAATTACTAGACACATAAAACCAACCAAGATTGAACCAGGAAGAAATCCAAAACCTGAACAAATCAGTAACAAGCAATGAGATTAAAGCTGTAATAAAATTTCTCCCAGTAAAGCAAAGCCCAGAACTTAATGGTTTCACTGCTAGTTCTACCGAACCTTTAAATTTTAGTTTTAGCTACAATTTTTGTGTGTACATAGTAAATGTATATATTTAGGAGATACATGAGATATTTTTATATAAGCATGTAAAGTGAAATAAGCACATCATAGAGAATAGGTTATCTATCCCCTCAAACAATTATCTTTTGAGTTACAAACAATGCAAATATACTTTTCATTTAAAAATGTTCAAGACTTCCACCACAATGGCTGAATAGGAAGAGCTCCAGTCTACAGTTCCCAGTGAGAGCGCATCAGAAAACAAGTGATCTCTGCATTTCCAACTGAGCTACCAGGTTCATCTCATTGTGACTGGTTAGACAGTGGGAACATCCCATGGTGGGCAAGCCAAAGCAGGGTGGGGCATTGCCTCACCTGAGAGGCACAAGGGAACAAGAAACTCTCTCTCCCAGCCAAGGGAAACCATTAGGGACTTTTCCAGACACTCTGGCACTCTGGCTCAGATACTGTGCTTTTTCCATGGTTTACACAACCCGCAGACGAGGAGATACCCTTTGGGGCCTATAATACCAGTGCCCTGGATTTCCAGCACAAAACTGGATGGCCATACTGGGCGGCCATTTTAGTCAAGTGATGCCTGGATCATCAGCAAGATAGAATCACTCATTCCCCTGAAAAAGGAGGCTGAAGCCAGAAAGCCAAGGAAGCTGGCTTGGCGAGTCAAGTCCCACCCCCACGAAGACCAGCAAGCTAAGATCCACTGGTTTGAAATTCTTGCAGCCAGCACAGTAGTCTGAGCTCCACCTGGGACATTTGAACTTGGTAAGGGGAGGGACCCCCACCATTGCTGAGGCTCAGGTAAGCAGTTTCAACATTGTCTGTGTAAACAAAGCTGCTAGGAAGTTTACACAGCAACTGGGTGGAGCCCAGCATGGCAGCTCACCAAGGCCTCTGCAGGCAGAAGGCCAAGTAGATTCGCTTCTTGCTAGACAGAACATCTCTGAAAAAAAGGAAGACAGCAGCCCATCAGGGACTTACAAAGCCCCCATCTTCCTGGGACAGAGTACCTGGGAAAAGGGGCAGTTGTGGGTTCTGCTTCAGCACATATAAATGTCCCTGCCAGGCAGCCCTGAAAGGAGCAATGAATCTCCCAGGACAGTGCTTGAGCTCACTTAATGGACGGGATGCCTCCTCAAGTGGCTCCCTGACCCCCCATGTATCCTAACTGGAAGACACGTCATACAGGAGAGCTCTGGCTGACATCTGGGAGGTACCCTTTTGGGATGAAGCTACCAGAGGAAGAAACAGGCAGCAATTTTGCTGTTCTGCAGTCCCCAGCAGGTGATTCCCAGGCAAGCAGGGTCTGGAGTGAACCTCTAGCAAACTCCAGCAGACCTGTAGCAGAGGGGCCTGACTGTTAGAAGGAAAACTAACAAACAGGAAGAAATAACTTCAATATCAACGGAAAGAACAGAAACCCCATCCAAAAGTCACCAACTTCAAAAACCAAAGGTAGATAAATCCAGGAAGATGGGAAGAAACCAGTGCAAAAAGGCTGAAATCACCAAAAGCCAGAATGCCTCTTCTCCCCCAAGGGATCACAACCTCTCACCAGCAAGGGAACAAAACTGGATGGAGAATGAGTTTGACAAATTGACAGAAGCAAGCTTCAGAAGGTGGGTAATAACAACCTTCTCCAAGCTAAAGGAGCATGTTCTAACCCAATGCAAGGAAATTAAGAACCTTGAAATAAGGTTAGATGAAATGATAACTGGAATAACAAGCTTAGAGAAGAACATAAACAACTTGATGGAGCTGAAAAACACAGCACAAGAACCTCACGAAGCCTACACAAGTTTCAATAGCTAAATCAATCAAGCAAAAGAAAGGATATCAGAGATTGAAGATCAACTCAATGAAATAAAGCGAGAAGACAAGATTAGAGAAAAAAAGAGTGACAAGAAATAAACAAAGCCTCCAAGAAATATGGGATTATGTGAAAAGACCAAATCTATGTTTGATCGGTGTACCTGAAAGTGACAGGGAGAATGAAACCAACTTGAAAAACACTCTTCAGGGTATTATCCAGGAGAACTTCCCCAACCTAGCAAGGCAGGACAACATTCAATTCCAGGAAATACAGAGAACACCACAAAGATATTCCTCAAGAAGAGCAACTCCAGGGCACATAAGAGTCAGATTCACCAGGTTTGAAATGAAGGAAAAAATGCTAAGGGCAGCCAGAGACAAGGTCGGATTACCCACCAAGGGAAGCCCAAGAGACTCACAGCAGATCTCTCGGCAGAAACCCTACAAGCCAGAAGAGAGTGGGGGCCAATATTCAACGTCCTTAAAGAGAAGAATTTTCAACCCCGAATTTCATATCCAGCCAAGCTAAACTTCATAAGCAAAGGCGAAATAAAATTCTTTATGAACAAGCAACTGCTGAGAGATTTCATCACCACCAGACCTGCCCTACAGGAGCTCCTGAAGGAAGCAATAAATATGGAAAGGAGCAATGGGTACTAGCCACTGCAAAAACATATCAAAATGTAAAGACCACAAATACTATGAAGAAACTGCATCACCTAACGGTCAAAACACCCAGCTAGGATCAAAATGGCAGGATCAAATTCACACAGAACAATATTAACCTTAAATGTAAATGGGCTAAATATCCCAATAAAAAGACACAGAATGGCAAGTTGGATAAAATGTGAAGACCCATCAGTGTACTGTATTCAGGACACCCATCTCACAAGCAAAGACACACATAGTCTCAAAATATACAGGAGCACCCAGATACACAAAGCAAGTTCTTTTTTATTGTATTCTTTGCTGTTCAAAAGCTTATTAACTTGTGATCACATTTTTTTTCTTTTCTGTGTGTGTGTTTTTTTTATTATTGTACTTTAGGATCTGGGGTACACGTGCAGATCATGCAGGATTGTTTCATAGCTACATACATGGAAATGTGATTTGCTGCCTCCAACCCCCTATCACCTATATCTGGAATTTCTCCCCATGTTATCGCTCTCCAACCTCCCCAGCCACCACTGTCATTCCCCTAAACCGCCCCAACAGACCCCAGTGTGTGATGCTCACCTCCCTGTGTCCATGTGTTCTCATTGTTCAACACCCACTTATGAGTGAGAACATGTGGTGTTTGATTTTCTGTTCTTGTGTCAGTTTGCCGAGAATGATGGTTTCCAGATTCATCCATGTCCCTACAAAGGATACGAACTCATCGTTTTTTATGGCTGCATAGTATTCCATGGTGTATATGTGCCACATTTTACTTGTCCAGTCTATCACCAATGTCTAGTCTATCATCGATGGGAGTTTGGGTTGGTTCCAGGTTTTGCTATTGTAAACAGTGCTGCAATGAACATTTGTGTGCATGTGTCCTTATAGTAGAATGATTTGTAATCCTTTGGATATATACCCAGTAATGGGTTTGCTGGGTCAAATGGAATTTCAATTTCTAGGTCCTTGAGGAATTGCCACACTGTCTTCCACAATGATTGAACTAATTTACACTCCCACCAACAGTGTAAAATTGTTCTTATTTCTCCACATCCTCTCCAGCATCTGTTGTCTACAGATTTTTTAATGATTTCCATTCTAACTGGCATGAGATGGTATCTCAAAGAGGTTTTGATTTGCATTTCTCTAATGACCAGTGATGAAGAGCATTTTTTAAAATGTTTTTTGGCCTCATATATGTCTTCTATTAAAAGGTGTCTGTTCATATTCTTTGCCCACTTTTGAATGGGTTTGTTTTTTTCTTGTAAATCTGTTTTAGTTCTTTGTAGATTCTGGATATTAGCCCTCTGTCAGATGGGTAGATTGCAAAATTTTTTTCCCATTCTTTTGGTTGCCAGTTCACTCTGATGACTGTTTCTTTTACTGTACAGAAGCTCTGGAGTTTAATTAGATCCCATTTGTCTATTTTGGCTTTTGTTGCCAATGCTTTTGGTGTTTTAGTCATGAAGTCCTTGCCTATGCCTATGTTCTGAATGATTTTGCCTAGATTTTCTTCTAGGGTTTTTATGGTGTTAGGTCTTATGTTTAAGTCTTTAATTCATCTGGAGTTAATTTTAGTGTAAGGTGTCATGAAGGGGTCCAGTTTCTGCTTTCTGCACATGGCTAGCCAGTTATCCCAACACCATTTATTAAACAAGAAATTCTTTCCCCATTGCTTGTTTTTGTCAGGTTCGTCAAAGATCAGATGGTTGTAGACCTGTGTGGTGTTGCTTCTGAGACCTCTATTTTGTTCCATTGGTCTATATCTCTGTTTTAGTACCAGTACCATGCTACTTTGATTACTGTAGCCTTGTAATATAGTTTGAAGTCAGGTAGTGTGATGCCACCAGATTTGTTCTTTTTGCTCAGGATTGTCTTGGCTATTCAGCTCTCTTTTTGTTCCATATGAAGTTTAAGGTGGTTTTTTTTTTCCAGTTTTTGAAGAGGGTCATAGGAAGCTTGATGGGAATAGCGTTGAACCTATAAATTACTTTAGGCAGTATGGTCATTTTCACGATATTGATTCTTCCTAACCATGAGCATGGAATGTTTTTCCATCTGTTTGTGTTCTCTCTTATTTCCTTGACCAGTGGTTTGTAGTTCTCCTTGAAGAGGTGCCTTACTTCCTTTCTTAGTTGTATTCCTAGGTATTTTATTATCTTTGTAGCATTGTGAATGGGAGTTTGCTCTTGATTTGGCTCTCTGTTAGTCTGTTATTGGTGTATAGGAATGCTTGTGATTTCTGCACATTTATTTTGTATCCTGAGACTATGCTGAAATTGCTTATCAGCTTAAGGAGATTTTGGGCTAAGATGATGGGGTCTTCTAAATATACAGTCATGTCATCTGCAAATAGAGATACACTTCCTCCTTTCCTATATGAATACGCTTTATTTCTTTTTCTTGCCTGATTGCTCCAGCTAGAACTTCCAATACTATATTGAATAGGAGTGGTGAGAGAGGGCATCCTTGTCTAGTGCCAGATTTCAAAAGGAATGCTTCCAGTTTTTGTCCATTCTGTATGATACTGGCTGTGGGTTTGTCATAAATAGCTTTTATTATTTTGAGATACATTCAATCGATACCTAGTTTATGGAGAGTTTTTAGCATGAAGTGCTGTTGAATTTTGTCAAAGACCTTCTCTGCATCTATTGAGATAATCATGTGGTTTCTGTCTTTGGCTCTGTTTATGTGGTTGATTACGTTTATAGACTTGCATGTGTTGAACCAGCCTTGCATCCCCAGAATGAAGCCTACTTGATCATGATAGATAAGCTTTTTGATGTGCTGTTGCAATTGGTTTGCCAGTATTTTATTGATGATTTTTGCATCTATGTCCATCATGGTTATTGGCCTGAAGTTTTCTTGTGTGTGTGTGTGTGTGTGTGTGTGTGTGTGTGTGTGTGTGCGCGCGCGCGCGCGTGCTGGGTTTTGGTATCAGGATGATTTTGGTCTCATAAAATGATTTAGGAAGGACTCCCTCTTTCTGTATTGTTTGGAATTGTTTCAGAAGGAGTAGTACCAGCTCCTCTTTGTATGTCTGGTAGAATTCAGCTGTGAACCCATCTTAACCTGGGCTTTTTTTGGTTGGCAAGCTATTAATTGCTGCCCCATCTTCAGCTCGTTATTGGTCTATTCAGGGTTTTAACTTCTCCCTGGTTTAAGCTTTGGAGGGTGCAAGTGTCCAGGAATTTATCAATTTCTTCCAGATTTACTGGTTTATGTGCATAGAGTTGTTTTTAGTAATCTCTGATGGTAGTTTGTATCTGTGTGGAATCAGTGGTGATATTCCCTTTATCATTTTCTATTGTATCTATTTGATTCTTCTATCTTTTCTTTTTTATCAGTCTGGCTAGTGGCCTATTTTGTTGATCTTTTCAACAAACCAACTCCAGGATTTATTTATTTTTTGAAGCTTTTTTTGTGTCTATATCTCCTTCAGTTCTGCTCTGATCTTAATTATTTCTTGACCTCTCTAGCTTTTTGAGTTTTTTTAATCTTGCTCCTCTAACTCTTTCAATTTTGATGATACAGTGTCAATTTTAGATCTCTCCTAGCTTCTCATGTGGGCATTTATTGATATAAATTTCCCTCTAGACACTGCTTTAAATGTGTCCCAGAGATTCTGGTACATTGGATCTGTTCCCATTGGTTTCCAAGAACATCCTTATTTCTGCCTTCATTTCATTGTTTATCCACTCAACATTCATGAGCCAGTTGTTCAGTTTCCGTGAACACTCTTGCTAGGTAGGGGAAGTGCTCCTGGATAATATCCTTAACAGTGTTTTCAAGCTTGGATTTATTCTCTACATCACATTCAGGTATACCAATCCAATGTAGATTAGGGCTTTTCACATAATCCCATATTTCTTGGAGGCTTTGTTCATTTCTTTTCACTCTTTTCTCCAATCTTGCCTTCTTGCTTTATTTCATTGAGTTGATCTTCAGTCTCTGCTATCTTTCCTTCATGATTGATTCCACTATTGAAAAACATGTGCATGCTTCATGAAGTTCTCATGCTGTGTTCTTCAGTTCCATCACGTCATTTATATTCTTCTCTAAGCTGTTTATTCTAGTTGGCATTTCACCTAACCTTTTTCAAGGTTTTTACTTTCTTTGCATAGGGTTAGAACATGGTCTTTTAGCTCAGAGAATTTTGTTATTACCCACCTTCTGAAGCCTGTTTCTGTCAATTCGTCAGGCTTATTCTCCATCGAGCTTTGTTCCCTTGCTGATGACGAGTTGTGATCCCTTGAAGGAAGAGAGGTGCTCTGGTTTTGGGTGTTTTCATCCTTTCTGTGCTGTTTTCTTCCCATCTTCGCAGATTTATCCACCTGTGGTCTTTGTAGTTGGTGACTTTCAGGTGAGGTCTCTGAGTGGACGTCCTTTCTGTTGATGCTGAAGGTATTTCTTTCTGTTTTTTAGTTTTTCTTCTAACAGTCGGACCCCTCTGCTGCAGGAATGCTGGAGGTCCACTTCAGAGCCTGCTTGCCTGGGATCACCCATGGGGGCTGCAGAACAGTAAGATTTGCTGCCAATTTCTTCTTCTGTTATCTTCATCCCAGAAGGGCATCCACTAGATGTCAGCCTGAGCTCTCCTTTATGAGGTGTCTGTTTGGATATACAGGGGTTGTGGAGCTGCTTCAGGAGACAGTCTTTCCCTTATAGGAGCTCAAGTGCTGTGCTGGGAGCTCTGTTGTTCCATTCAGGACTGCTGGGCAGGTATGTTTAAGTCTGCTGCAGCAGAACTCATAACCACCTCTTTTCCCAGGTGCTCTGTCCTGGGAAGGTTGGGCTTTTTTTTAAATAAGTTCCTGATGTGTTGTTACCTTTTTTCAGAGATGTCCTTCCCAGCAAGGAAGTAGACTAGTCACAGTCTGCCAGCAGTGTTGTTGCTGAGCTGCCACAGTCTCTGCCCAGCTGCAATGTAAACTTCCTTGTGGTTTTCTTTACAGAGGTACAGTTAGAACTGGCTCAGTAATGGTGGGCTGCCTCAGTAATGGCAGACTGCCTCGGTAATGGTGGACTGCCTCAGTAATGGCAGATTGCCTTGGTAATGGTGGACTGCTTTGGTAATGGCAGACTTCCTCAATAATGGCAGACTTCTCTGTAATGGCAGACTGCCTCGGTAGTGGTGGACTGCCTCAGTAATGCTGGACGCCCTTCCACCCCAAGAGCTGGACTGTCCTGGGTCCAACTGCACTTGCTGTGATTCTCTCAATCCAGAGCATTTCCAACTGCTGGTCCTTGTAGGGGTGGGACCGGCAGAGCCAGATCACCTGGCTCCCTGTTTCAGGCCCCTCTTTTTCAGCTGAATGGGCATCTCTGTCTCTCAGGCATTGCAGGCACCAGTTGAAATGGCCACCAAGATTTGTGTGAACTTTTGTGCAGAAATCACCGCATCAGCTGAAACAGCCACGCTGGAAACTTTTGTTGCTTTTTGGCCTGGTAATCTCCTGGCCTATAGGCAGTAAAAACTTGTTTGGAAATGTGGTGACCATTCACCCTCTATGTTGTTCTTTGCTGGAAACTGCACTCCAGAACTGTTCCTACTTGTCCTTCTTGGATCTGTCTTGTGATCCCATTTGTCCATGTTTGCTTTGGTTCCTTTTTCTTGTGAGGTATTGCTGAAGAATTTTTTGCCCAGACCAATGTCTTAGAGATATTCACCGAGTTTTCTTGCAATAGACCCATAGTTTGAGGCCTTAGATTTAACTCTTTAATTGATTTTGATTTGATTTTTGCATATGGAAAGAGATAGGGTTTTAGTTTCAGCCTTCTGAGTATGAATATCCAGTTCTCCCAGCACTATTATTGAACAGACTATTTTCTGCTGTATATTTCTTGGTGCCTCTGTCAAAAATGACTTCACTGTGTAAACTTGTTTCTGGGTTCTATCTTCTGTTCCATTGATCTATATTTCTGTTTTTGTGTCAGTACCATGCTTTTTTGCTTACTATAGCTTTGTAGTACAGTTTGAAGTCAGGTAACATGATTTCTCCAGTTTTGTTCTTTTTACTTAGGGTTGCTTTAGCTATTCTGGGCCTTTTGTGGTTTCATATGAATTTTACATTTCTTTTTTCTATTTCTGTGAAAAATGTCCTTGGCATTTTGATAGGGAATGTACAGAATCTGTTGATTGCTATGGGTAATGTAGACATTTAAAAAATATTAATTCTTCCTATTCTTGAACATGAAATATCTTTCCATTTTTTGATGTTTTCTTTAATTACTTCATTAGTGTTTTATAGGTTTTATTATAGATATATTTTATTTCTTATTAGCCAGGTGTGGTGGTGCATGCCTGTAATCCCAGCTACTTGGGATGCTGAGACAGAAGAATTGCTTGTACCCAGGAGGTGAAGGTTGTGGTGAGCTGAGATCACACCATTGCACTCCAACCTGGGCAACAGAGTGAAACTCTGTCTCAAAAAAAGAAAAAAATAAAATAAAAATAAAAAGGAGATCTTTCATTTCTTTAAGTTAATTCCTAGGTATTTAATTTTATGTGTGGCTATTGTAAATGGTATTATTACTTTTATTTTTTTCACTGTGTTTAATTTTGACATATAGAAATTGTACTGATTTTTATAAATTGATTTTGTATACTGCAATTTTACTGAATTTGTTTATCAGTTGTAATAGTTTTCTTGCTGAGTCTTTAGGCTTTTTCTAGTATAAGATTATATCATTTGCAAACAAGGATACTTTGACTTCTTTATTTCCAATTTGGTTGTCCTTTATATCTTTCTCTTGTCTGATTGCTCTAGCTAGGACTTCTTGCACTAGGTTTAATAACAGGGGTGACGGTGGGCATCCTTATTGTTTTTCAGTTCTTAGAGAAAAAACTTTCAGGTTTTTTTCCCATTTAGTATGATACTAGCTGTAGGTCTGTTGTAGATGGCTATTAGGTTAAGGTGTGTTTCTTCTATCCTCTGTTTTTTGAGGGTTTTTGTTTTTATCATAAAGGGATGTTGAATTTTATCAAATGCTTTTTCAACATTAATTGAATGATTGTACGGTTTTTATCCTTTATTGTGTTAATATGATATATTGCATTGCTTGTTTTGTGGATGTTGAAACATCCTTGCATCCCTGAGATAAATCCCACTTGGTCATTATAAACAGTGTTTCTCGCTGGGCACGGTGGCTCACGCCTGTAATCCCAGCACTTTGGAAGGCCAAGGCGGGCGGGTCATGAGGTCAAGAGATCGAGACCATCCTGGCCAACATCGTGAAACCCCGTCTCTACTAAAAATAAAAATAAATTAGCTGTGCATGGTGGCATGCGCCTGTAGTCCCAGCTACTTGGGAGGCTGAGGCAGGAGAATTGCTTGAACCTGGGAGGCAGAGGTTGCAGTGAGCTGAGGCCGTGCCACTGCACTCCAGCCTGGCGCCTGGTGACGGAGTGAGACTCTGTCTCAAAAAACAAAACAAAACAAAACAAAAAACAGAGTTTCTTTTTTTTTTTTCTAATGTACTGCTGAATTCTGTTTGCTGGCCATTTGTTGAAGATTTTTGCATTAATATTCATCAGAGATATTGTCTTGTAGGGTTTTTTAAATGTATCTCTGTCTAGTTTTGATATCAGGGTAATACTAACCTCATAGAATGAATGTGTAACTATTCCCTCCTCCTCTATTTGTCAGAAAACTCTGAGTGGTATTGGTATTAACTCTTTAATAAATGTTTGGAGAATTCAGCAATGAAGCCATCAGGTCCTGGGCTTTTCCTTATTGGGAGACTTTTTATGACACCTTTGGTTTTGTTATTTGTTATTGGCCTATTCAGGTTTTGGATTTCTTCGTGACTCAATCTTGGTAGTCTGTATAGGGATTTGTCCATTTCTTCTAGATTTTCTAATGTATTGGTATATAGTTGCTCACAGTAGACACAAATTATTCTTTGACTATCTGCAATATCAGTTATAATGTCTCCTTTTTCAGTTCTGATTTTATTTATTTGAATTTTCTCTCTTTTTCGTGGTTAGACTGGCTAAAGGTTTATCAATGTTGTTAACTTTTCAAACAACCAAGGCTTGTTTTCATTCATTTTTTGTATTATTTCCATTATTTCAATTTTACTTATTTATTATTTTTATAGGTATATATTTAGCCTTTCTACTTAGGATGAGAATATTTTACACACCACAGTTAGTGATATAATATTCTGTGCTTTTCTGTGTACTATTACCAGTGAGTTTTGTTCATTCAGATGACTATTTCTCATTAACGTCCTTTTCTTTCTGATTGAAGTACTCCCTTTCAGAATTTTTGCAGGATCATTCTAGTATTAATACAATTCCTCAGCTTTTTTTTTTTTTTTTTTTTTTTTGGTCTGAGAAAGTATTTCTCCTTCACATTTGAAGGATATTTTCACCAGATATACTATTCTGGGGTAAACATTTTGAGTTTTTTTCCTTCAGCACTGTAAATATGTCATACCCCTCTCTTCTGGCCTATAAGATTTCCACTGAAAGTTCTGCTACCAGAAGTATTGGAGCTTTATTGTATGTTTTTTGCTTCTCTTTTTATGCTGCTTTTAGAATCCTTCCTTTATCCTTGACTTTTGGGAGTCTGATTATTAAATGTTTCGAGGTAGTTTTCTTGGGATAAATCTTCTTGATGTTTTATAACTTTCTCATGCATGGATATTTATATTGTTCTCTAAGTTTGAGACAGTCTCTGTCATTATCTCTTTGAATAAACTTTCTCTACCTCTTTCTTAAGGCCAATAACTTTTAGAATTTCCCCTTCAAGGCTACTTTCTAGATTCTGTAGGCATGCTTCATTGTTTTTTATTCATTTTTCTTTTTTTTTTCCTTCTACTGTATGTTTTCAAATAGCCTGTCTTCAAGCTCACTCTTTCCTCCTTCTGCTTCATCAATTCTGATATTAAAGATGCTTACACATTCTTCAGTATGCCAATTGCATTTTTCAGCTCCACAATCTCTGCTTGATTTCTTTTTATTATGTCAATGTCTTTGTTATATTTATTCGATAAAATTCTGAATTACTTCTCTGTAAATTTCTTTAAGTATCCTCAACACAGCTAATTTGAATCTCTGTCTAAAAGGGTGAATATCTCTGTTGCTCCAGGATCAATCCCTGATGCCTTATTTAGTTCATTTCATGAGGTGATGTTTTCCTGTATGGTGTTGATGCTAGTAGGTATTCTTCAGTGTCTGGGAATTGAAGGGTTAGGTAAATATTATAGTCTTCACTATGTGGGCTTATTTGTAGTCATCCTTCTTGGGAAGGTTTTCCAGATATTTGAAATGACTTTGGTGTTTTGATATAAGCTGTATCTGCTTTAGGGGTCACCCAAAGGCCTATCATACTGTGGTTCTTGTAGACTCGTAGAGGTACTGCCTTGATGGTCTTTGACAAGATACAGGAGAATACTCTGAATTACCAGGCAGAAACTCTGGTCCTCCTTCCTTACTTTCTTGTAAACATATAGAGTCATTGTCTTTCTGTTTGAGCTTCTTGTATTTGGATGTCTAGATCTCTAGCAAGACTAGGGAAGTTTTTCCTTGATTATTACCTCAAATACGTTTTAAAAACTTTTACATTTCTCTTCTTCAGGAACACAAATGCCTGGTCACTTAATATAATCTCAAATTTTTGGAGGCTTTGTTCTTTTTTTATTATTTTTTCTTTGTCTTTGCTGTATTGGGTTAATTTGAAAGCCTTGTCTTTGAGCTCTGAAGTTCTTTTATTTGTTTGATTCTGTTGTTGAAACTTTCCAGTGTATTTTGCACTTATCTAAGTATCTCTTTAATTTCCACAAGTTGTAATTGTCTTTTCTTTGTGGTATCTATTTCTCTGGAGATTTTTTCATCCATATCCTGTATTTTTTAGAATTTCTTTAAGTTGGTTTTTACCTTTCTCTGTTGCCCCCTTAAACAGCTTAATAACCTTCTGAATTCTTTTTCTGGCAATTCAGAGATTTCTTCTTGGTTTGAATCTTGCTGGAGAGCTAGTGTAATCTTTTGGGGAGTGTTATAGAACGTTGTTTTGTCATATTATTAGAACTACTTTTCTGGTTCCTTCTCATTTGGATAGTCTATTTCAGTGGAAAGGTCTAGAACTCAAGGACTGCTGTTCAGATTCTTTTGTCCCATAGGGTGATCCCTGATGTGGTGCTCTCCCTCTTCCTCTAGGGATAATATTTCCTTAGAGCTGGACAGCAGTGATTGTTATTGCCCTTCTTGGTCTAGCCACTCAGTGGGACTACTGGGCTTCAGGCTGGTGCTGGGGAATGTCTGCAAAGGGTCCTGTGATTTGATCCCATCTTTAGGCCTACCAGTTGTGGATACCAGTACCTGCTTGGAGGTGACAAGGAAGTGAAATGGACTCTGTGAAAGTTCTTGGTTGTAGTTTTGTTTAGTGTACTGGTTTTCTCCAATGCTGGTTATGATAGGAGTGCAGTTGTCATGTGGACAGACTCAGGACCTCTGGTTAACCAGAGTGTTGCAGGCTGTGGAATTAGCTTTCATTTTCGCCTTCTTTGAAGCAGGGTTGTTCTGTCATGAGTTACTCTAATGGCTTAAGTTTGTTGGCTTCCAGCCAGGAGGTGATGCTTTCAAGAGAGTGCCAGCTGCACTAGTAGAAGGAAGATATAATCTTGTCCTACATTGGCCATGATGAGCACTCAGGTTTCTTAGGTGATAGATGGGGACATAGAGCTCCCAAGAGATTATGTCTTTTGTCTTCAGGTACGAGGGTAGGTAGAGAAAAACCATCAGATGGGGACAGGGTTAGGCAGGTCTAAGCTCAGGCTCTCCATCAGGTGGGGGCAGTGGTAGGCAGGTCTAAGCTCAGGCTCTCCTCAGGTGGGGCTTACTGTGGACACTATGTGGGAGGGTGAGTTGGTCGTTAGGCCAATGCAGTTATGTTCACAGGGGTTATGGCTGCCTCTACTGTGTCATACAAGTCACCAGGGAAGTAGGGGAAAGCCAGCAATCACATGCTTCACCCAGCTCCCACACAGCCAGCAAAGGCAGTCTCACTCCAGCTGTGCCTCCCTCACTGATTGAGTTTATATCCAGGCAGTGAGTGAACAAGGTTTAGATCTTGCCCCAGGCTACAAGCCTTCTGGCTGAGAAAATAAGCAGGGTCCCCAGGCCTCGCCTCCCCACCTGCCTGCACCTTCAGCTGCAGCTCTATGCTTGTATCTGCACTTCTCATTTGTCCCCTCCCCAGATTCTGCTCAGGAAAGTTCATGCACAGTTGAAATCATTACAAAGTTCAGCTGGGAGCTTCTTTCACGCTGGGGCCCCAAAGTCTTTTTTTTTTTTTTTTTTTTTTTTTTGAGACAGTGTCTCACTCCACCACCAGGTGCCAGACTGGAGTGCAGTGGCGTGACCTTGGGTCACTGCAACTTCCGCCTCCTGGGTTTAAGCAATTCTCCTGCATCAGTCTCCCCAGTAGCTGGGACTACATGCGTGTGCCACCATGCCCAGCTAATTTTTTTGTATTTTTAGTAGAGATGGGGTTTCACCATGTTGGCCAGGATGGTCTCGATCTCTTGACCCCATGATCTGCCCGCCTTGATGTCCCAAAGTGCTGGGATTACAGGCATGAGCCACCGCACCCCACCCCCAACGTCTTTTAAATCAGCTTGTAATAAATGCTGCCTGATCTGTGACTCACCCTTCAGGGCAGTAGGATTTCGTTTGTGACCCAGGGCAAGACTAAAAATGCTATTCAAGTGTCAAGTCCTAGGATTGGGGACCCCAAGAGCCTGCTTGGTGTTTTACACCCCAGGGGCCATCTGGTAGCTATGGTGCAAGACAAACACCCCTTTACTTTGTCCTTTGCTTTTCTGAAGAACAATGAATTTTTCCCCATAGCCACCACAGTTGATAATGTACTGAGTCTCACGTGGAGCCAGCAAGTCTCAGATGCTTATCCAAGTCCCTGGATGTGGTACCTGGTTATCACTGTTGTTATTCAGGGCCCAAGTGCTCTTCAGTGAGCAGGTGATGAATGTTGCCAGGACTAGGTTCTTTCTTTCAAGGCAGTGGATTCCTTTCTGGCATCTAGTTGTCTAGAAATATCATCCAGGATTTATGGCCTGAAACTAGGGCCTCATGACTGACCAGTTCCCTATCCTGCTGTGACTGAGCTGATATCCTACATGTAGATAAAATCCTCCCTAATCTTTCCCCTCCTCCCCTCAAGTAGAAGAAAAGATCTGTTTTGCAGCCACTGTGTGGCTTGCGGTTAAGGGGAGGCGCAATGCTAACACTCCTTTGACTGACCCAGTTGATGTCTCAGTATGCCATATTCCAATGACTCCCAACCAAGTTCACTGTTTCTTGGCCCAGTTTAGCACTAGGACTCACCTAGAAGTTGCAGTCCTTATGGCCTAGACCATTTTTCAGGTTTACTTGGAGTCACAGAGTGCTGTGGCCCTTGGTGGTAAGATTTTTAAACACTCAAGTTCAGACCACTGAAATTGACAATTCTTCTCTGGCTGGTTTACATGCTCTCTCCATGGGCAAGTGTCAGGTGAGTTTTGTCCAGTTTTATTTTTCTGCTCTAACAGGACAGCAGTGAGTTCAATGTCTCACAAGTGCTGTATTCTCCCTCCCCAAGTGTCCACAGAAGCTCTTTGCACCAAGTTAATGCTGGGGGTGGGAGAGGGATGGCATTGGTGATTCTGTACTGTTTTATAAAATCTCTTCAGTGCCTCTTACAGTGATGGGAAGTTAAATCCAGGTGCTATGAGTGCTCACCTAAGTTTTTGTTCTTCTGAAGGTGTTTTTCTTTGTGTAGGTACTTGTCAACTTGGTGTTCTTGTTAGGGGTCAATCAGTGGAGCTTTCTCTTATATCATTTTGCTCCACGTCCTTAATTCTACCAAACATTTAGGGAAGAACTATACCAATTGTACTCCAAGTATTCCCCAAAATATAGGAGGAAATACTTTCAAACTCATTCTACAAGAGCAGTATTACCCTGATGCCAAAATGAGACAAAGACACACCAAAAAACAAAACAAACAAAAAAAACTGTAAGATAACATAACTAATGAACATAGGTGTAAAACTCCTAAAGAAAGTAATAGCAAAGCAAATTCAACAACTCATTAAAAAGATTATTCATCATGACCAAGTAGGATTCATCGTAGGGATGTATGGATGGTTCAAAATATGCAAATCAACCAAGGTGATACATCATATCAACAAAATGAAAGGCAAAAAACTTATGATCATTTTAATTGGTGCTGAGCAATATTTGATAGAATTCAACATTCTTTCATGATAAAATCCTCAAAAATCTGGGGATAGGAGAAACACATCTTAACATAATAATAGCTATATATGATAGACCCACAGCTAGTATAACAGTGAAAGCTTTTTCTCTAAGATGTGGAACATGAAAAATATGCCCACTGTCATCACTGTTATTCAGCATAGTACTGGAAGTCCTAGCTAGAGCAATCAGACAAGAAAAAGATATAAATGGCATTCAAATTAGGAAGAAATAAGTTAAATCATCCTGGTTTGCTGATGGTATAATCTTATGTTGGGAGAAACGTAAGACTCCACAAGAAAACTATTATAACTGATAAACAAATTACCTAAAGTTTCAGGATTCAAAATCAACATACACAAATCAGTAGCATTTGTATATGCCAACAATGAACAACTGAAAAAGAAATTTTAAAAGTAATCCCATTTACAATAGCTACACATGAAATTAAACACCCAGAAATTACCCTAACCAAAGAAGTAAAAGATCTCTGTTATGAAAAGTGTAAAACACTGATGAAATGACAAAGACATAAAAAAATGGAAAGGTATTCTATGTTTATGGAGTGGAAGAATCAATATTGTTAAAGTGTCCATGCTACCCAAAGCAATCTGCCAATTTAATGCAATCCTCATCAAAATGCCAATGACATTATTCACAACAATAGAAAAAACAGTTCTAAAATTTATATGGAACCACAAAAGGCCCAGATTAGCCAACACTATCCTAAGCAAAAAGAACAAAACTGGAGAAATCACATTAACTGACTTCAAGTTATACTACAGAGCCACAGTATCCAATACATCATGGTACTGGCATAAAAACAGATACATATGCCAGTGGAACAGAATAAAGAATCCAGAAATAAATATATGAATCTACAGTAAACTCTTTTTTGACAAAGGTGCCAAGAACATACAATGGGGAAAGGACAGTCTTTTCAACAAATTGTGCTAGGGAAACTGGATATGAAAAAAAATAAATCTAGACCCTCATCTCTCATCATATACAAAAATAAAATCAAAATGAATTAAAGCTGATAGATTAAGATTGTAGATAGGAAGCAGAACTAGCTCACAGCTCCTGTGCAGAGATAGCAGCATGTACAGACTCACATCATCAACTTTTGTTCCAAGAACTACTGCAGAAACACATAAGGAAAGCTGAGAGAATTCACAAACCTTTTGAGGAACTGGATGGCCACTGCAGGCTCCTTGAGTTG
>NW_016107885.1:413698-417960 GCF_001604975.1 Cebus imitator | reverse complement strand
TAAGTCAGCTTTATTTCTCAGCAGAGAGGCTGGTGGTCTGGGACAAATTCTCAGCCCTGGTCACTGGCTGACTGGAAATAGACTCAGTGTTTCATGGGAGTGGGGTGAGTCCTGTGACTGCTGGCTTTCAGCAACTTCCCTGGTGACCTGTATGACTCGGCAGAGGCAGCCATAATCTCTCTGGGAACATAACTCCATTGGCCTGGGAACCACACCCCCATGCCCCCACAGCAGCCATAGCAAGCCCCACCTAAGGACAGTGTGAGCTCAGACATGCCTATATCTGCCCCCACCTGGTGGTCTTTCTCTACCTGCCCTGGTTGCCAAAGACAAAGTACATAATCTCTTCCCCCCCCCCATTTATTTATTTTATTGCATTTTAGGTTTGGGGGTACATGTGAAGAACATGCAAAATTGTTGCATAGGAACACACGTGGCAGTGTGATTTGCTGCCTTCCTCCCCATCACCTACATCTGGCATTTCTCCCCTTGCTATCTCTTAGGAGTTCTATGGCCCTGTTAACTACCTTAGATACCTAAATACTTAATCAGGCAACACTAGGGCAAGTTTGCATTGTTCATATAGTACCACAGCTGATGTGCTCTTGAAAGTGCCACCTCATTGCTGGAGGCCAAGCAATGCAGAAACAACACTCTGAACAGAAATACAACCAAGAGGGGAAGGAGGAAAACACCACATCAAGGGAACACCTTGTGGGACAAAAGAATCTGAACAGCAGCCCCTGAGTCCCAAATATTTCCTCTGACATAGTTTACCCAAATGAGAAGTTACCAGAAAAACAATTACAGTAATATGAAAAAACAAGGTTATTTATTATCTCCAAAAGATTATACTAGCTTACCAGTAATGGATCCAAACCAAGTTGAAATCTCTGAATTGCCAGAAAAAGAATTCAAGTTTATTAAGCTAATCATGGAGGCACCACAGAAAGGTGAGGTCCAACTTAATGAAATTAAAAAATAAAAATGATACAGGATATGAAAGGAAAAATCTTCAGTGAAATAGGTAGTATAAATAAAAACCAATCACGACTTCTGGAAATCAAGGACACAGGGAAATACAAAATGCACCGGAAATTCTCAACAATAGAATTGAACACCCTGAAGAAAGAACTTCAGAGCTTGAAGACAAGGATTTTGAATTAACACAATTCATCAAAGACAAAGAAAAAAGAATTTTAAAAAATGAACAAATCCTCCAAGAAGTCTGGGACTATGTTAAGCATCCAAACCTAACAGCAATTGGTGTTCCCAAGGAAGAACAGTAATCTAAATTTTTTAATACTTATTTGAGAGAATAATTGAGGAAAACTTTCCCTGTCATGCTAGAAATCTAGACATCCAAATACAAGAAGCTCAAAGAACACCTGGGAAATTTATCACAAGAAGATCATTGCCTAAGGCACATAATCATCAGATTATCTAAAGTCAAGATGAAGGAAAGTATCTTACAAGCTGTGAGGCAAAAGCATCCAGTAACCTATAAAGGAAAACCTATCAGATTAACAGCAGATTTATCAGCAGAAACCCTGGAAGCCAGAATAGATTGGGGTCCTATTTCTAGCCTCCTTAAACAAAACAACTATCAGCCAAGAATTTTGTATCCAGTGAAACAGCCTTATAAATAAGGAAAAGATGGTCTTTTTCAGACAAACAAACGCTGAAAGAATTCACCACTACCAAACCAGCACTACAAGAACTGCTGAAAGGAGCTCTCTCTTGAAACAAATCTTTGAAATACACCAAAAAAGAACATCCTTAAAGCACAAATTTCACAGGACCTATATTACAATGACACAATGAAAAGAAAAGGAAAATACCCAGGGTATTCAGGCAACAAATAGTATGATGACTAGAATAATGCTTCACAACTCAATTCTAACATTGAATGTAAATGGCCTAAATGCTCCACTTAAAACATACAGAATGGCAGAATGCATAAGAATTCACCAAATTTTTGCTGTCTCCAGGAAATTCACCTAACACATGAGGACTCACATAAATTTAAGGTAAAGGGATGCAAAAAGATATTTCCATGTAAATGGACACCAAAAGCTACCTGGAATAGCTATACTTATATTAGACAAAACAAATTTTAAAGCCACAGCAGTTAAAAAGGACAAAGAGGGACATTATATAATGATCCAAGGATTAGTACAATAGGAAAATATCACAGTTCTAAATATATATGCACCTAATATTGGAGCTCCCAAATTTATGAAACAATTACTGCTAGACCTAAGAAATGAGATAGCAACATGATAACAGTGGAATTTCAGTACTCTGCTGGCAGCATTAGACAGGTCATCAAGACAGAAAGTCAATTAAAAAAATGGACTTAAACTATACCCTGGAACAAGTGGGCTTAACAGATATTAAAGAACATTCTACCCAACAACTGCAGAATATACATTCTTTTCATCAGTACATAGAACATTCTCCAACACAGACCACATATGATAGGCCACAAAACAAGTCTCAGTAAATTTAAGAAAATCAAACTTATATCAAGTACTCTCTCAGACAACAGTGGTATAAAATTGAAAATTCACTCCAAAATGAAACCTCAGAACCATGTAAATACATGGAAATTTAATAACCTGCTTCTTTTCCATCATTGGGTCAACAATGAAATCAAGAGGAAAAATTTTAAAATTCTTTGAAATGAATGATAATAGTGACACAACCTATCAAACTCCTGGGATACAACAAAAGCAATGCTAAGAGGAAAGTTCACAGCATTAAATGCCTACATCAAAATGCCTGAAAGTGCACAAGTAGACAATATAATTTCACACCTCACAGAAATGGAGAAACAAGAACAGTACAAACCCAAACCCAGCAGAAGAAAATAAATAACAAAAATTAGAGTAGAAATAAATTAAAATGAAAAAAAAATACAAAAGATAAAGGAAGCAAAAACTTATTCTTTGAAAAAATAAAATTGATAGACCATTAGTGAGATTGACTGAGAAAAGAAGAGAAAAGATCCAAGTAAGCTCAATTAGCCATATTACTACTGATACTATTGAAATACAAAAGATTGTTCAAGGCTATATGAACATTTTTACATGCATAAACTAGAAAACCTAGGGTAGATAGGTAAATTCCTGGAAATACACAACATTTCTAGATTAAAACATGAAGATATAGAAACTCTGAACAGAACAATAATAACAGGCAGCAAGACTGAAATAGTAATTTTAAAAATTGCAAACAAAAAAAGCCCAGGGCCAGGCAAGGTGGCTCACACCAGCAATTTGGGATGCTGAGCATGACAATGTACATTTATAGTCCCAGCTACACAGGACGTTGAGGCAGGAGAATTGCTTGATCCACCAGGAAGCAGAGGTTCCAGTGAGCCAAGGTTGCACCACTGCACTTTAGTCTGGATGACAGAGCAAGACTCCATCTTAGAGGAAGAAGAAGAAGAGGGAGAAGAAGAAGGAGGAGGAAGAGGAGGAGGAGAAGAAGTCCAGGACCAGATGGATTCACAGCATCACATCTGAATTCTACAACATTTACAGAAGAGTTGGTACTAATACTATTGACTCTATTCCACAGAGAAAGAGGGAATCCTCCCTAAAACATTCTATGAAGCCAGTATTGCCCTAATACCAAAACCAGGAAAGGACACAACAAAAAAAGAAAACTATAGACCAATATCTCTGATGAAAGTAAATGCAAAAATTCTTAACAAAATACTAGCTAACTGAATCCAAAAGCACATCAAAAAGATAATCCACCATGGTCAAGTGGGTTTCATATCAGGGAAACAGGGATGGTTTAGCACACACAAATCAGTAAATGTGATACAGCACATAAACAGAATTAAAAACAAAAATCACATGCTTACTCAATAGATTCAGAAATAGCATTTGACAAAATGCAGCATCCCATAATGATTAAAACCTGTAGAAAAATTCACATATGAGGGATATATCTCAATGTAATAAAAGTCATTTATGACAAACCCACAGCCAACATAATACTGAACAGGGAAATGTTGAAGGCATTCCTTCTGAGAACCAGAACAGGACAAGGATGCCCACTTTCACCACTTCAATATAGTACCAAAAGTTCTAGCCAGAGCAATCAGACAAGATAAAGAAATCAAGGGCAGGGGGTGGATCCAAGATGGCCGTTTAGGAACAGCTCAGGATTGCAGCTCCCAGTGAAAGCGCAGAGGGTGAGTGGACGCCGTGTTTTTATTGCCCACAGACTAGGAAATTCCCGGGCAG
>NW_016107885.1:398963-408338 GCF_001604975.1 Cebus imitator | reverse complement strand
AGGGCACCCAAATCAGTAAAGAGGAAGTCAAAGTGTTGCTGTTTGCTGATAATATGCTTGTATACCTAGAAAATACTAATGATTCATCCAAAAAGCTCATATAACTGGTAAGTAAATTCAGCAGAGTTTCAGGATACAAAATTAATGTGCACAAATCAGTAGCTCTGCTATACACCAACAGCGACCAAGCTGAGAATCAAATCAAGAACTCAACCAATTTTACAATTGTTGCAAGAAAATAAAAAATAAAACACTTAAGAGTATATTTAGCCAAGGAGGTAAAAGACCTCTACAAGGGAAACTGCTGAAAGAAATCATAGATAAACAAATGGAAACACATTCTATGCTCATGGATGGGTAGAATCAATATTATTAATATCACTATACTGCAAACAGTAATCTACAAATCCAATGCAATTCCCGTCAAACTACCACAATCATTCTTCATAGAACTAGAAGAAACAATCCTAAATTTCATATGAAACAAAAAAGGAGCCTGAATAGGCAAAGAAAACTAAGCAAAAAGGACAAATATAGAAACATTACATTACCTGATTTCAAACTATACTATAAGGCCATAGTCACCAAAACAGTATGGTACTGGTATAACAATAGGCACATAGACCAAAGGAATGGAATAGAGAACCCAGAAATAAAGCCAAATACTTACAGCCAACTGATCTTTGATAAAACAAACTAAAACAAAGTAGGGAAAAAGATACTCTATTCAACAATTGGTGCTGTGATAATTGGCAAGCCATATGTAGAATAATGAAACTGGATTCTCATCTCACCTTATACAAAAATCAACTGAAGATGAATCAAAGACTTCAATCTAATGCCTGAAATTGTGAAAATTATAGAGGATAACATCAGAAAAACCCTTCTAGACATTAGCTTAGGCAAAGACTTTATGACTAAGAACCCAAAGCAAATGTAACAAAAACAAAGATAAATATATGAGATTTAATTAAACTAAAAAGCTTCTGCACAACAAAAGAAATAATTAGCAGAGTTAATAGACAACACAGAGAGTGGAAGAAAATTTTCACAATCTATACATCTAACAAAGGACTAATATCCAGAATCTACAAATGACGTAAACAAATTAGCAAGAAAAAAACAAAGAATCCCATCAAAACGTGGGCTAAGGACATACATAAACAATTCTCAAAAGAAGATATACAAATGGCCAACAAGCATATGGAAAAAATGATCAGCATCATTAATTATCAGGGAAATGAAAATCAAAACTACAAGGCAATACTACCTCACTCCTGCAAGAATGGCCATAATAAAAAAAATTTAAAAAATAGATGTTGGTGTGGGTGTGGTGAAAAGGAAACAATTTTACACTGTTGGTGGGAACGTAAACTAGCATAACCACTGTGGGAAACAGTGTGAAGATTCCTTGAAGAACTAAAAGTAGATCTACCATTTGATCCAGCAATCCCACTATTAGGTATCTACTCAGAGGAAAAGACGTCATTATACATGAAAGATACTTGCACAGGCATGTTTATAGCAGCACAATTTGCAATAGCAAAAATATGAAACCAGTCCAAATGCCCATCAATCAACGAGTGGATAAAGAAAATGTGATTATATATATATATGAATATTACTATATATATAGTAATATATATAAAATGGAATATTACTCAGCCATAAAAAGCAATGAAATAATGCCATTCTCAGCAACCTGGATAGAATTGGAGACTATTATTTTAAGTGACATAAATCAGGAATGGAAAACCAAACATCGTGTGTTCTCACTCATAAGTGGGAACTAAGGCTGGATGTGGTGGCTCATGCCTGTATTCCTAGTACTTTGGGAGGCTGAGATGGGTTCAAGATCAGTCTGGCCAACATGGCAAGAAACCATCACTGCTAAAAATACAAAAAGTAGCTGGACATGGTGGTGGGCACTTGTAATCTCAGCTACTCAGGAGGCTGAGGCAGGAGAATCACTTGAACCCAGGAGGTAGAGGTTGCAGTGAGCTGAGATCATGCCACTGCACTCCAGCCTGGGCAACAGAGCAAGGCTCTGTCTCAAAACAAAACAAAACAAAGTGGAAGCTAAGCTATGAGGACACAAAGGTATAAGAATGATACAGTGGACTTTGGAGACTCGGGAGAAAGTGTGGGAAGAGTGAGAGGTAAAAGAGTATACATTGGGTACAGTGTACACAAAAGTCCCTGTAGATGTTTTAAAATACACACTCACACACACACGCAAAATGAATTAAAGACTTAACTCTAAGCCCTCAAACTATGAAACTACTAAAAGAACATCCAAGTCTCCAGGACTTTAGATTGGGCTAATGTTTCTTGAGCAATACCCCACAAGTAAAGGCAACCAAAGCAGAAAAGGACAAATAGGATTACATCAAGTTAAAAAACTTCAGCAAAGAAAACAATCAACAAAATGAAGACACAACTGACAGAAGGAGAATAAATATTTCAAACTACCCATCTAGCAAGGAATTAATGGCCAGAATATATAAGGAGCTCAATTAACTCCACTGGAAAAAATATTTTAATAATTCAGTTTTTTTTAAAAGGCAAAATATTTGAATAAATATTTCTCAAAAGAAGACATACAAATGGCAAACGGGTACATGAAAAGGTGTTCAACATCATTGATCATCAGAGAACTGAAAATCAATTCTACAGTGAGACATCATCTCACTCCAGTTAAAGTAGCTTTTACCCAAAAGACATGCAATAACAAATGCTAGTGAGTATACCGAGAAAAGGGAAACCTTGTATACTGTTTGTGGGAATGTAAATTAGCACAACCACTAAGGAGAACAGTTTGGAAGTTTGAAAGTTCCACAGAAAACTTAAAAGAGATCTACTATATGATCCAGCAATCCTACTACTAGGTAAACACCCAAAAGACAGGAAATCAATATATCAAAAGATGTCTACATTCCCATGTTTGTTACAGCACTTATTTTTAGCAACAGTAATCTGCAATTTATTTTCTTTTTTCAACTTTTATTTTAGGTTTAGGAATACACATGCAGGTTTTTTACATAGGTAAAGTCCATGTCATGGGAGTTTGGTGTAAAGATTATTTCATCACCCAGGTACTAAGCATAGTTCCTAATAGGTAGTCTTTTATCCTCTCCCTTTTCCCACTCTCCACCCTCAATTAGGCCCTAGTGGCTGTTGTTACCCTCCTTATGTCCATGTGCTTTCATTGTTTAGTTCTCACTTACAAGTGAGAACATGTGGTATTTGGTTTTATGTTTTTGCATTAGTTCACTTAGGCTGATGGCCTCCAGCGTCATCTATGTTGCTGCAAACAACATGATCTCATTCTTTTTTTTATGACCACATAGTATTCTATGATGCATATGCACCACATTTTCTTTATCCATTCTACTGTGAATGGGCATTTAGATTGAGTCCACATCTTTGCTATTGTGAGTAGGTATTGCAACACCATTCACAATAGCCAAGATTTGGAATCAACCTAAATGTCCATCAACAGATTACTGAATAAAGAATATGTAGCACATGTACACAATATAGTACTATTGAGCCATAGAAATAATGAGATCCTGTAATTTGCAGCAACATAGATGGAACTGGAGGTCATTATATTAAGTGAAATAAGCCAGTCACAGAACGACACACTTAACATGTTACCACTTATTTGTGGGAGCTAAAAATTGAAATGATTGAGTCGTGGAGATTGAGAATAGAAGGATGGCTACCACAGGATGTAAAGGGTATTGTGGGGGTAGGAGTGGAAGTGGGAATGGTTAGTGGGTACAAAACATACTTAGAAAAAAAATGAATAAGACCTGGTATTTGCTATCACAACAGGGTGAGTATAGTAAAAAATAATTTAATTGTACATTTAAAAATAACTAAGAGTATAACTGGATTGTTCATAACACAAAGAACAAATGCTTGAGGGGATAGATACCCCATTTACCCTGATGTGATTATTTTGCATTGCACGTCTGTATCAGAATATCTCTGTGCCACATAAATATGTACACCTCTTTTAAGAACAAAAGAAGCCGGGTGCAGTGGCTCACATCTGTAATCCCAACACTTTGGGAAGCTGAGGTGGGTGGATCACAATGTCAGGAGTCAAGACCAGCCTGGCCAACACAGTGAAACCCCGTCTCTACTAAAAATACAAAAATTAGGCAGGTGTGGTGGCACATGCCTGTAGTCCCAGCTACTCAGGAGGCTGAGGCAGGAGAATCATTTGAACCTGGGAGGTAGAGGTTGCAGTGAGCAGAGACTGCACCATTGGGCTCCAAGCTGGGTAACAGAGTAAGACTCCATCTGCAAAACAAAACAAAAGAACAGGAGAAAAACACTGGAAAATGAATACTGTATTCTTCTAGCAACCCTATTGGCCTTTCTTACTGGGACTTTTATATTTTTAAGAAGAGCCACCATTTTGTTGAGTTCAGTCTTTTTCCATCTGTGTTATAGCAGTAAAATCCCTTTTCATCAGAAATTACATTTCAAATGTACTTTTACAGGTGTATATATATATATATATATATACATATATATATACATACTTTTACAGGTGTATATATACATATATATATACACACCTGTAAAAGTACAGGTATATATATATTTTTTATATAAATATATATATATATATATACCTGTAAATGTACATATATATATATACCTGTAAAAGTACATGCACACACACATATATATATACACACACACACATACATAAGCTCACACAGACACACACATAAATGAATTGTAATCATCCACACACCATATTCAAGAACTTACAGCCTAAAGAAAGGGTCAATGTCTGGTAACCCAGATATAGGTTCCAAATTTCTTTCTTCTAACAGTTATCCTGGCCCAGTTATTATAAGAAAGGGTAAAATTCTAATTTATGCCATGCTGAGGATGTAATAGGAGCTCACTTTGTTGTTTGAATGATTAATCTTACAGAAATATTAATAAAGGCATCTTAATGTAATACTCCCCTGTATAAAATGGGCTCCAATTTTTAAGGGAAAGCAGATGCCAAGGTTAGTTTTGCCCCACCCATTGATGAATTTGCAGGGAATATCTCACATTTCAGACTTCTTTTAAAGTCCCTGTTAATGGTCGAGCTTATTGGGAACTCAGACTACAGTCTTCGTCATCTTCCAAGGCCCAGGAACCCATCTCCAGTAAATTCCAATGCAATGTCTTCTTAAAGTTTCCAGGAGCTAAGATTTTGGAATGAGTAAAAATGTCATAGGCCAGGTGCAGTGGCTCACACCTGTAATCCCAAAACTTTGAGAGGCTAAGGTAGGTGGATCACCTGAAGTCAGGAGTTTGAGACCATCCTGGCCATATGGTGAAACCCCATTTCTACTAAAAATACAAAAAAATTAACCAGGCCTCATGGTGTGCACCTGTAGTCCCAGCTACTAGGGAGGCTGAGACAGGAGAATTGCTTTGAACCCAGGAGGGGAAAGTTGCAGTGAGCCAAGATCGTGCCACTGCACTCCAGCCTGCTGACAGAGCGAGACTGCATCAAAAAAAAAAAAAAAAAGTTATAAACAAATTAGAGTTAACAGTTCCTAATGTAGACGATTTTACTTAACTTTCAAAAAAAGTATTATCTTGGGAAGAAGTGGAGTTTGAACTAGTGAGATTTAAAGTGGTAAGAACCCTATATTCCTGTCCTGGATCTGCTATTGATTGTTGTTAAGGTACCCTGGAGAGATGACTTGCTGCATACTCTGGATAATTTCTGTCTCCCTGTGCTTCACAGGAACTATTTAAGAGAATGTATGTGAAAACATATTGAGCTCCTTAATATAAAAATTAAATGACACAGCTAGACTTAAGAATAAAGTTATCTTCTATTTTCCCATCAGAAATCCTTCATTTCTACTCCTTTACATGCTTTAAGAGCCATTAAAATAAACAAAGTGAAATGCTCAAGATACATAATCAGCCATGAATTCTGACTAAAAATAAACCGAAAAAGCAAAAAGCAAGTGGTCCAGTATAAAAACAAATGCAGTTTTTCCCCTTACTTCTATTAAGGCAATGGCCACCCTTCCCATTAGTTACCCAGGCTTGTATTCGTTGTGTGCGTGTGTATGTTTTCTTTTTGTCTATGGCACACTAGACTGTAAGTTTCTGGAGAGAGCAAGAACCATTTTGTTCACATTTGTAACTCTGACAGTATCAGTAAGGCCCTTGCTCATGACATTCGGTAAATGTGTGCTTGGTGAATAGCTTCTCAGTGTAACATTGCTTGTAGAGCTTCTTACCTTTTAATTCTTTTGCCTCCCTACCTCCAAAGAACAAATAAGGCTCAGAATTACTAGTTCTTTCCTATAATTCTATTTCCAGCTTGTTATATTATTTTTTGCAAGTTTAAAAAGTCATCACACTTTTACTATCATAAATTGAACTAAGAAGTCATTCAAAAATGATATTCGACCTTTGTAGGAAAAAACTCTGTGGGCAACTCTAAAATGAAAGGTTCAATGAAACCCAAGAAGTGCCTGACTTACTCTAGTGTGAAGCTTGTTTTATTTTAAACTCTAGCATCTACTATTCCTCCACTGATTGCCTGAAGGCCAACTTAGAACATATCTGGAACTCCCAAATCAACATTTTGTATCAGATATGTGAATAATTCACAAGACAGCTCCTTCCCTTCTTTTTCATCTTGATTAAAGTCACTCTGTTGTCCTAGTCTCCTACTGATATCTTCAGAATCCCTCAAAAAATAACACTTTGTCAAAGTCCATTAGTTCACTCTTGCTCTTTCATTCAAACAGACATTTGCTCCTGATATATCTCCAGTTTGCTTCGTTCTCATTGCACCTCCCTAGTTTAGGCTCTTATTACTTGAAATCACCAGGCCCATTCATTATTTGCAAGTGGAAAATTTCTATTTGAAATTTATTCCTTCTCCATTTCTTTTCCAGTTTATTCTTTTCTAGCCCATTCCCTCCCCATGTCCCCAGTGCTATCAGAGTTATCTTCCTAAAACATGTATCTAAGCTTGAGCTCACTTCTTAATAAAATCCTAACTGCTCAGCCTGGCATCCAAGATCCTCCATAATAAGCCCCAATTTAGAGTGCTCAGTATTATCTTCCATTTCAGACTTCAATGCACAAGTCTCACATGTACATTATTTTGTCACCAGCACCCATTATTTTTTACTTTTACCTCTGACTCCTTGTTTATTACTTCTGCATAGTGTTATAGCCCCCATACCTGAAAGATTTATCCATTCTTCAAAGAAGGTTCATCTAAAATCCTATACCCTTCACAAAACTTATATTTCCCAAATCCAACTCCAGTTTAAATTCATCTTTCCAACTCTATACTCCCTTCACACTTTAGACTTGCGGGCATAAGTATTTGTGTCATTCTTTGCTTTACTGTAAGCTTCTTAAGAAATTCTTACTGAATGATTCCCCCACAGCACTATCCAGCACAATATTTGCACTGAATATAAATGGTATCATTCAGTAAATGGTGAATAAAATTTGGGTCAGAAAAATTGTACTACCAGTCTAGAAGTTCTTGCTCATCAACACTGGGCTTTTGAAGGTGATACTATGCCAAACAAATGGATAATCCTTGCTACTTCATGTTATTTTTGGAAGGTTAAAAGGCTTAAAACACACATTCTGAGGGAGCACTATGAAAGTCATTAGGCATATATGGATCTCTAAAGAGCATGTGTTTTTGTGTTTGTAATTATTAAAGTATAGAATCTTCAGCAATGTCTCCTTCTCAGTGTTTCCTGGTCCTAACACATGTGTTAGTAGAACTTGACTTGTGATATGCTGAATTGTGCTTTACCCATATCTCCAATTTTTCCCACAGATAGGGATGAGGCTTACCTATGGACTTTTTTCAAAGTAATTCTCCCACCTTATCACTCAGTATCCCAATTTCCTCCTTAATACAATGATGCCCAGATTCCACCCATCTTACCTGAGTTATTAATATTAGTCTTAAGGTTTACATTCATAGACACTTTTTCCCTCTTTTTCCTTTTGTAATCAAGCAGCTCATCACTAAATAATCATGGCTGAATAACACTGCAAATTTTTAGACATTCAAAAATATCAATTAAGCACTTATGAAATATCTGGCCCTATTGTACAGTCCTGGATAGGATAGACATGACATTTGCAGGGGAGTGAGGAGAATGTAATACTTATTAGAGAGACAGGTAAAAAGGTACACCTAAAAGAAGCCAGGAAGATTCTTGCCTTTTAGAAAGAAACAATCATGTTGGCTGTTTTCAAATAAAACTTACTTAGAACCCAAGTGTCCACAATGAACTCAAGTGTAGAGCAGCCAGTGGGGAACTTAGCTTCTAGTACAACAGTCCTAGTGGCTTCCTTAACAGTAATAAAAACATAGAGGTCATTAGGCAGAAGAATAGCCACTAATAATTCCATCCAATGGGGTGATATAGACAAAAATGTAGGAAATTTTAATATTATAAAATCAGGATAGACACAGTTCAGGAGTGGGGAGCAATGGGCATTGGTCAGAGAAGACTTTCTGGAAGAGACAGTTAACTGAAACATAAGTGAGAATTACTCATGGAGAAGGAATTTTTACACACACAAAGCCCAAAAACTGAAAATTAGAGTGGAAAAGAGCAAGCAGTTGAGTTTACAATTGGAGCGTACAATGAAAAAGATGGAAGTGAATAAGGAGAACCAGGGGAAAATCTTTGGCAAGTCCTATAAGCCATGGTACAGTAATTGGATTTTATTTATTCTAAGCATCAGAAAGCCACTGAAGGAAGACTTTCTAGATGAGGATTATTTTAGAATGATTACTCTGATTTTGGGAAATAGTTTTTAGGGGATTAAGCCTGCAAACAATGAGACTATTTTGGAGGCTTTGGGGGAAAATGATAGGGAGCGAGTGTCTTATTGACAGTGAATAGTTGGATCACATTTCTTCATTCATCTTGCTGATCTCTGCCTTTTAATTGGAGAGTTTATTTACATTTAAAATACTGAAAAGGGGTTGTGGGATCCAAGATGGCCGTTTAGGAACAACTCAGGATTGCAGCTCCCAGTGAAATCGCAGAGGGTGAGTGGATGCCGCGTTTTTATTGCCCACAGACTAGGAAATTCCCGGGCGGAGGAGCTCCATGGTCGCCAGCGCGGCTGTTTCGCCCAGCGCGGCGGTGCCGGCCGGCGCCGCTGCTTTGCCCCGCGTGGCTGCTTTGTTGGCGCCCTGGAGCCACGGTTCTCCGTACAAAATACACCGGTCCGGATGCCCTTTTGGCTGGCGATTGGAGCCACGGGAAGTTGCCCATTCGCCGGTTCAAAAAGGGGACTGAGCAGAAAACCAGGACAGTAGATTCCAGG
>NW_016107885.1:373481-393383 GCF_001604975.1 Cebus imitator | reverse complement strand
TTATTTTCTTAGTGGTTGCAATCAACATCTTAAATTTGTAACAATCTAGTTTGAATTAATACCAACTTTGCTTCAATCATATACAAGAACTCACCTCCTATACAGCTTCTTCCCTTCGCATTTATGTTGTAATCACAAATTACATTTTATACATTATGTGTGTTCATCAACACAGATTTATAAATATTGTTTTATGTACTTTTCTTTTAAATCATATGGAGAAAAATCCATTTCAACTGAAATATAATGCCCATTCCACATATAAATTTTGGGTAGCATGTCTGTATGTATTCTAAATAGCACTTTGCCCATTCAAGGCACCATTAAATATCACAGTGACCTTGTCAGAGTAGAAAGACAGCAGATCTAAGTCCTGAGCACATTTCACATTGGCCTGAATAGCTTGTTTTGACTTTTCTGAAGCACTAAAGTTATGTTCCTGACCTTTTTCATATCAAGCATAGATATAAAATTCTAGTATTTGCACAGCTTTCTGGAGTATGTGATCAAAGCAGCTCACAACTTGAGTCTATTGGGCTTAGGGGTTCATGTCACCACAGGCTCTGACTAATCTTCCTAAGGGCTGAAGGAATCAATAACTGGTCTTACTTGTTACCCATTCTTGGCACATCATTGAGAACCTATGCTATTTTTTAATCCAACCTTTATTCTGGATGGAGAGTCAATCACTGAAGGGATTTGTTTAAACAGGAAAAACCGTGTTTCATGTTGTAGGCAGAACATAAGGTGTCTTGTCCCCCAATGTTTCCCTTTCCCTGGTGTACATTCCCTGAATAATCCCCAGGACTGTGAAGATGATGCATTTTACTTCTGTTATTAGGTTATATCATGTAGCACAGCTGATTTTAAGACACGGAAATTATCTAGTGGACCTGTCCTAATCATATAAGTGCTTTAGAAATAGAATTTTCTCCAACTGGTAGCAGAAGAGTAAGCCAGAGAGAGGTGCTCCATCTGGCCTGGAATAAAACAAACACCCGTATTGTGAACTGCCAATGGAGAGAGGTAGCCTCTGGAGCTGAGAGCATTTCATTCCTGAGCCAACAACCAGCAGAAAAATAGGGACCTCTGCCCTACAGCTGCAAGGAAATGAATTCTCCAAAAACCTGAATGAGGCCAGAATTAAATTATTCCTTAGAGTCTCCAGAAAGCAATTTTATCCAGCCAACACCCTGATTTTAGTTTAGTGAGACCCTGAGCAGAGAAATGCAGCTACAGCATTCCTCAACTTCTATAGAACTGTGAGGTAATAAATGGGTGGGTTTTTTTCAGCAGCTGAGTTTGTGATTATTTATTACATTACCCTAAAAAACTAATATAGTCGCTTTCTCTGATGAGTTCAGATTTATAGAGACCCTCTTAGAGATAAACCTGTGAGAACATGCCTTGTAACTCCAAGCAAGAATATGTGGTGACTTTACAGGAATCTATAATGAAAGACCTTAACAAGAGTTTATGTAACTATTATATTACTACTGTCAGAGTCTCACCTAAAAGATGAGAATATTAGTTGTGTCAGTCACTAATCAATTATGGATAAAATGTCAGATGAGAAGCCATCACTAAGTGGATGGCCATATAGGGTTAGGGGTGTGGGTACTTGATGTAAGAAGTGAAAGAAAGGAATAGCCATCTCATAAGTAATAGGAAATACATTGATGCCTGCCATATGGAGATTTAAAGAAGGTGCCTGGGAAGTTGTGTTGGCCAGTACCCAGGGTCTGAAGCACAAGTAGCTAAGGAGACAGAATAAGGCATGGGACATGGCTTAAGAGTCCTGTAAGCAAGTTAACTAGTGTGGAATTGGAAACAAGTTCTTTGGAAGCTTGATATTCTTGTGTGTGTCTTGTACTTCTTTATTTTCTTTGTGCTCTTCATTCGTGATTTTTCAAGTCTTTAAAAAATGTCAACCTTTTACATCTGCGCTATGGGAAACCAAGCAATAAGGAAATTGTTCACACTCATGGCAGAGATTTAATAGGAACATAGTGCTCCTCTGGAGGTCAGTCATGGTGGTTTAAGCTGGAAGAAAGGCTTCAGGAAAGTATTTCCTGTTGGGGGCATTTCGGATAGGTTTAAACTTAGTTAATCCTAAACACCCCTATGTGACTGATTTTTAATAAAAGGGTAGCATGAGGAAGCTTCTTTCTGGTAATGGAGCAGTTTTGTATCCTGATGGTGGTGGTAGTTACACATCATAAAATTTCATTTTAAATGCCTCCAAAAATGAATACATATAAAACTTGATAAAATCTGAATCAGGTCTATGGTTTGGATAATATTATTATACCAATGTTAATTTCTTGGTTTTCTTAATGTAGTGTGGTTGCATAAGATATTTTTATTGGGGAAATCTGGATGAAGGGTATACAGGAACTGTCTACTGTTTTGCAACTTCTTATGAGTCTTAACTTATTTCAAAATTAAAAATCTTTAACTGAAAAAAGAACTGAACACCCCTAGACTTCTGATATCATCCCAAACATTGCTTCCTGAAGTTGATCCAGACTAGGAATAAAGTGAAAATTGTTTTTACACAAAGTTGTAACAACTAGGAAACACCCACTAAACCCCAACCGTATGACAGAATCACAAAGCACCTAGATATGAGAGACTGTACCTCAGGCTTCTATGTTAATATCAGTGCTTCAAACACATTCTGAAGAAATACTAAACATATCTCTCAATCCTCGAACTCACACTTCACTTACAATCCCTAAGCCAGTCAACTCTCATCTGGGAAATTATACCCGTAAGTAAGGAGCAGAGGGTGGTAAGGAAAGGTCAACAGCATTATTATTGAGCGAATTACAAGACAAAGCCCTCAGGCCTTTGATTTACTGTCCTGCTGGTATGTTATACACCACATAGCTTTGCTTATTGTCATCTCTCTTCTAATCATCTGTGAGACTTGATAACCTGAGGTACTGTCCCAAAGGCTAGTGCATGATGTAGAAACAATGAGAGACTCATGTAGAAGAAGGTTCTGTCTGCACTAAGCAGCTGTTCATCAGGTTCATCATTACTTCTCTCCACTGAGAGAATGCAGGCACCCAATATATCAGCTTCCTGTTTTACCATGCAAGCACACCAGTCCTTTTTTTTTCCCTGCAGGAATACACATTTTCTTTCTCCCTATCTCCTTTTGTGTCTTTAAAAAAAAAATTCTTGTTCTTCATCAAAATCCAGGCTCCAAGAGCCCCAGCAACCATGTCACTCACCCATGTCACTCTTTGTTTAAAACAAAGAGAAATGAAAATGTATTTTAGAGAAGGACAGGGGTGATATACGTAAGTACCTTTTGCCTAGGTTAGTATTGTAGTAAGGTCGTTTTTAAAAACAGCTTGACTTCTAAACTTAACCAGATGGAAATGTGCCTGCTGAGAGTTGGACCTAATTCAGAAAAGATTGTTAGCCAATAGATGAGGTATTTGGACCAGCATATGCCAAAAATGGTCAATCAAGTTGTCCCAAGTGTGACTCCCCCATAGCAGATGTCACTGTCTCTTTAAAGGCTTTTGAGTGTCATCATTTAGCTTGGAGGTGGGTTTTATACATGCACACATAGACATAAATAAAACCTGGGCCTGTAGCCACCCTTCATTTTATAGCACTGTGGACCTATCACTCTATCAGTAAAGAGCACAAGACTGCTCTTAGGGGTTTTAAATGAACACAGATTTTGCAAATCAAACAAAAGCTACGAGCATACACAATTAATTCCAAGCAACTATCCTAGCCTTTCTCATCTTTTCATGCTCCTCTATTGTAAAAGCAACAAAAATGTAATACCATAATTGTCCACATTCTCATCACCTATTAAAGTCAATATTTTTATTTGTCCATGTTACCTTTTATTACTTGGCCTTTTTCTTATGGAAATTTTGACACTTTCAATTTTTTTTTATTGTACTTTAAGTTCTGGGGTACACGTGCAGATCATGCAGGATTGCTGCATAGGTACATACATGGCAAGGTGGTTTGCTGCCTTCATCCCCCCCATCACCTATATCTGGCATTTCTCCCCACATTATCTCTCACCACTGTCCTAACTCCCCACTGTCCTTCTCCTAGTCCCCGCCAACTGACAGCAGTGTGAGATGGTCCCCTTCCTGTGTCCATGTGTTCTAATTGTTCAACACCCACCTATGAGTGACACCATGCAGTGTTTGAGTTTCTGTTCTTGTGTCAGTTTGCTGAGAATGATGGTTTCCAGATTCATCCATGTCCCTATGAAGGACACAAACTCATCGTTTATTATGACTGTGTAGTATTCCATGGTGTATATGTGACACATTTTCTTTATCCAGTCTATTGTTGATGGACATTTTGGTTGGTTCCAGGTCTTTGCTATTGTAAACAGTGCTGCAGTGAACATACGTGTGCATGTGTCTTTATAATAGAAAAATTTATAATTATTTGGGTATATATACAGTAATGGGATTGCTGGGTCAAATGGTATTTCTATTTCTAGGTCCTTGAGGAATCGCCACACTGTCTTCCACAATGGTTGAACTAATTTGCACTCCCACCAACAGGGTAAAAGTGTTCCTATTTCTCCACATCCTCTCCAGCATCCGTTGTCTCCAGATTTTTTAATGATCACCATTATAACTGGTGTGAGATGGTATCTAAATGTGGTTTTGATTGGCGTTTGTCTAATGACCAGTGGAGATGAACATTGTTTCATATGTTTGTTGGCCTCATAGATGCGTTCTTTTGTAAAGTGTCTGTTCATATCCTTTGCCCAGTTTTGAATGGGCCTGTTTGTTTTTTTCTTGTAAATCTGTTTTAGTTCTTTGTAGATTCTGGATATCAGCCCTTTGTCAGATGGGTAGACTGCAAAAATATTTTCCCATTTTGTTGGTTGCTGATTTGCCCTAATGATTGTTTCCTTCGCTGTGCAGAAGCTCTGGAGTTTAATTAGATCCCATTTGTCTATTTTGGCTTTTGTTAACATTGCTTTTGGTGTTTTAGCCATGAAGTCCTTGTCTATGCCTATGTCCTGAATGGTTTTGCCTAGGTCTTCTTCTAGGTTTTCTTATGGTGTTAGGTCTTATGTTTAGATTTTTAATTCATCTGGAGTTAATTTTAGTATAAGGTGTCAGTAAGGGGTCCAGTTTCTGCTTTCTGCACATTGCTAGCCAGTTTTCCCAACGTCATTTATTAAACAGGGAATCCTTTCCCCATTGCTTGTTTTTGTCAGGTTTGTCAAAGATCAGATGATTGTAGATGTGTGGTGTTGCTTCTGAGGCCTCTGTTCTGTTCCATTGGTCTATATCTCTGCTTTTGTACAAGTACCATGCTGTTTTGATTACTGTGGCCTTGTAATATAGTTTGAAGTCAGGTAGTGTGATGCCTCCAGCTTTGTTCTTTTTGCTTAGGATTGACGTGGCTATGCAGGCTCTCTTTTGGTTCCATATGAAGTTTGAAGTGGTTTTTTCCAGTTCTGTGAAGAAGATCATTGGAAGCTTGATGGAGATAACATTGAATCTATAAATTACTTTGGGCAGTATGGCCATTTTCACTATGTTGCATCTTCCCAACCATGAGCATGGGATATTTTTCCATCTGTTTATGTCCTCTCTTATTTCCTTGAGCAGTGGTTTGTATTTCTTCTTGAAGAGGTCCTTTACATCCTTTGTTAATTTTATTCCTAGGTATTTTATTCTCTTTGTAGCTATTGTGAATGGGAGTTCACTTTTGATTTGGCTCTATGTTTGCCTGTTATTGGTGTATAGAAATGCTAGTGATTTCTACACATTGATTTGGTATCCCAAGACTTTGCTGAAGTTGCTTATCAGTTTCAGAAGATTTTGGGCTGAGATGATGGGGTCTTTTTAATATACAATCATGTCATCTGCAAAGAGACAATTTGGCTTCCTCTTTTCCTAATTGAATACCCTTTATTTCTTTTTCTTGCCTTATTGCTCTGGCTAGAACTTCTAATACTATATTGAATATGAGTGGTGAGAGACGGCATCCTTGTCTAGTGCTGGATTTCAAAGGGAATGCATCCATTTTTTGCCAGTTCAGTATGATATTGGCTGTGGGTTTGCCACAAATAGCTTTTATTATTTTGTGATATGTTCCATTGATACCTAGTTTATTGAGAGTTTTTAGCATAAAGGGCTGTTGAATTTTGTCAAAGGCCTTCTCTGCATCTATTGAGATAATCATGTGGTTTTTGTTCTGTTTATGTGATGGATTATGTTTATAGACTTGTGTATGTTGAACCAGCCTTGCATCCCAGGGATGAAGCCTACTTGATCATGATAAATAAGCTTTTTGATTTGCTGTTTCATTCTGTTTGCCAGCATTTTACTGAAGATTTTTGCATCAATGTTCATCATGGATATTGGCCTGAAGTTTTCTTTTTTATTTGCATCTCTGCCTGGTTTTGGTATTAGGATGATGTTGGTGTCATAAAATGAGTTGGGGAGGATTTCCTCTTTTTGTATTGTTTGGAATAGCTTCAGAAGAAATGGTACCAGCTCCTCTACATCTGGTAGAATTCAGCTGTAAACCCATCTGGGCCTGGGCTTTTTTTGATTGGTAGGCTACTAATTGCTCTCTCAACTTCAGCCCTTGTAATAGGATTTTTCAGGGTTTAAACTTCTTGGTTCAGTCTTGGGAAAGTGCAAGTGTCCAGGAATTTAACAATTTCTTCCAGATTTACTGGTTTGCGTACATAGAATTGTTTGTAGTAACCTCTGATGGTAGTTTGTATTTCTGTGGACCCGGTGGTGATGTCCCCTTTATTTTATTGCATCTATTTGATTCTTCTCTCTTCTTTTTTATTAGTCTGGCTAGCGGTCTATCTATTTTGTTGATCTTTTCAAAAAACCAGCTCCTGGATTTGTTGATTTTTTGAAGGGTTTTTTTGTGTCTCTATCGCCTTCAGTTCTGCTCTGATCTTAGTTATTTCTTGTCTTCTGCTAGCTTTTGAGTTTTTTTAATCTTGCCTCTCTAATTCTTTCAATTTTGATGATAGGGTGTTGATTTTAGACCTTTCTTTGTGCCTCACATGGGCATTTGTTGCTATGAATTTTCCTCTAGACACTACTTTGAACATCACCCAGAGATTCTGGTATGTTGTGTCTTCGTTCTCGTTGGTTTCTAAGAACGTCTTTCGTTCTGCCTTCATTTAATTGTTTATCCATTTGACATTCAGGAGCCAGTTATTCATTTTCCATGAAGTTGTGCAGTTTAGAGTTAGTTTCTTTATCCTGAGTTTTAATTTGATTGCACTGTGGTCTGAGAGACTGTTTGTTATGATTTCCATTCTTTTGCATTTTTTGAGGAGTGATTTACTTCCAATTATGTGGTCAACTTTAGAGTAGGTGCAATGTGGTGCTGAGAATAATGTATATTCTATGGATTTGTGGTTGACAGTTCTGTAAATGCCTATTAAGTTCACTTGGTCCAGATCTGCATTCAAGTCCTCAATTTCCTTGTTGAGTTTCTGTCTTGTTTATCTGTCTAATTTTGACAGTGGAGTGTTAAAGTCTCCCACTATTATTGTGCAGGAGTCTATGTCTCTTTGCAGGTCGTTAAGGACTTGCTTTATGTATCTGGGTGCTCCTGTTTTGGGTGCATATATATTTAGGATAGTTAGTTCTTCTTGGTGTATTGATCCTTTTACCATTATGTAATGCCTTTGTCTCTTTTGATTTTTGTTGATTTAAAGTCCATTTTATCAGAGACTAGGATTGCCACCCCTGCTTTTTTTTTCTCTCCATTTGCTGGGTAAATCTTCTTCCATCCCTTTATTTTGAGTCTATGTGTATCTTTGCACATGAGATGGGTCTCCTGAATACAGCACACTGATGGTTCTTGGCTTTTTATGCAACTTGCCAGTCTGTGTCTTTTGATTGGGGCATTTAGTCCATTTACACATAAGGTTAATATTGTCATGTGTGAATTTGATCCTGCCATTTTGTTACTGGTTGTTTGTTTTGCCCTTTAGTTGGAGTAATTTCTTAATTGTGTCATTGGCCTTTACCATTTGGTTCTTTTTTGCAGTGGCTGGTACTTGTTTTTCCTTTCTGTGTTTAGTGCTCTTGTAGGGCAGGTCTGGTAGTGACAAATCTCTCAGCAATTGCTTGTCTGTAAAGGATTTTATTTCTCCATCACTTATGAAGCTTAGTTTGGCTGGATGTGAAATTCTAAGTTGAAAGTTCTTTTCTTTAAGGATGTTAATTATTGGCCCCCACTCTCTTCTGGCTTGTAGGCTTTCTGCCAAGATCCACTGTGAGTCTGATGTGCTTCCCTTTGTGGGTGACCTGACCTTTCTCTCTGGCCACCTTAGTATTTTTTCCTTCATTTCAACCTTGGTAGATCTGATGATTATTTGCCTTGGGGTTGCTCTTCTAGAGGAGTATCGTCCTGGTGTTCTCTGTATTTCCTGTATTTGAATGTTGGCCTATCTTGCAAGGTTGTGGAAGTTCTCCTGGATAATATTCTGAAGAGTGTTTTCCAGCTTGGATTCATTCTTCCCATCATCTTCCAGTACACTGATCAAACATAGATTAGGTCTTTTCACATAATCCCATATTTCTTGAAGGCTTTGTTCATTTCTTTTCACTCTTTGTTCTCTTCTCTTGCCTTCTCATTTTGTTTCATTGAGTTGATCTTCAGCCTCTGATATCNTTTCCTTCATTTCAACCCTTGTGAATTTGACAATTATGTGCCTTGGGGTTGCTCTTCTAGAGGAGTATCATTGCGACATTCTCTCTATTTCCTGTATTTGAATGTTTGCCTGCTTTGCTGGGTTAGGGAAGTTCTCCTGGATAATATCCTGAAGAGTGTTTTCCAGCTTGGATTCATTCTTCCCATCATCTTCCAGTACACTGATCAAGTGTAGATTAGGTCTTTTCATATAATCCCACATTTCTTGAAGGCTTTGTTCATTTCTTTTCACTCTTTGTTCTCTTATCCTTTCTTCTGCTTGATCTATTTGGCTATTGAAACTTTTGTATGCTTCACGAAGTTCTTGTACTGTGTTTTTCAGCTCCATTAAGTCGTTTATTTTCTTCTCTAAGCTGGTTATTCTAGTTAACATTTCATCTAACCTTTTTTCAAGGTTTTTAGTTTCTTTGCATTGGGTTAGAACATGTTCCTTTAACTCAGAGAAGTTTGTTATTACGCACCTTTTGAAGCCTGCTTCTGTCAATTCATCAAATTCGTTCTCTGTCCACCTTGGTTCCCTTGCTGGTGAGGAGTTGTGGTCTCTTGGTGGAGTAGAGGCATTTTAGTTTTGGACGATTTCATTCTTCTTGTGCTGGTTTTTTCCCATCTCATTGGGTTTATATAGTTTTGATCTCAGGTAGCTGTTTGGGGAGGCGGCCTTTCCTTTGTCTGCCTGCAGAGGTGTTGCTGGGCTGCAACGGGTTCAGTGGAGCTGCTGCATCTTTTATTTACTCAGGAAAATTAGGCTGGCTTCTGCAATGGATCTGCCCCTCCCCTTGCCGAGCTGGATCATTCGTGGTCGCTCTCTAGGTGTGAAACTCTGGTGTGAGAGTTTTTTTCAGTCTGCTGGGCTTTGTGCAGCGTGCGGCGGGTGGGGGGACCTGTCCTGCCATATGTGCTGTTTCCCTGTTTTCAGTTCCCCTTCCCTCTAGGGGGAGGGTAGATCCGTTCAACCTGCTTTCTGGCTTTCACGTCAGCCAGTGCTTCTGCCTAGATCTATGCTTACAGCCCCAGTGCCAGCTGAAGTTGCTATTCTGCCCTATTGAGGCAGCTCACTGAGGCTTTTCAGCCCAGCGATGATCTCCCGTCTGTGGACTGTAGAGGGCTTTGGTGGAGCACCCCCCATCTGAGCTGAAGCCCCAGAGGGGGAAATTCCTTTGGTTCCCAGGTCAATTGCACACACCTCCTGGGTGGAGCAATGCCCCACCTTGCCTCTACTTGCCCTATTTGGTTTACACCCACTGTCCAACCAGACCCACAATATGAACCTGGCACCTCATTGGAGTTGTGAAGACCACTCAATTTCTGCATCTCTCCTTGGGAGCTGCTTTCCAGAGCTGCCTTTTATTCGGCCATCTTGGGATTCCCTCAGGACTGTATATTGACATTTTCAATTTTTAAAAATATAGATCAGAAATGGAACTTTGCCCTTCTAAATATAGACACACCCTGAGAAGATTCTGTTTTCCCAAACCTGGAAAAGAGATACTCCAAATGCAATGATGACCATTACAGTGCTCTACAGTTCAAAAGCCCTTTTATATCCATCTTCTCATTACATCCTTATGACAAGCCTATAAGGCAGGCAGGGCTCTAGGAAACTGACAAAAGTATAGGTTCTCTTACCATCTCCTCTCCCTAGCTAAACCAGAATAAAAGACCCTCCTGTGCAGAAGGTCAGTTTGAAGAGCTTCAGACACACAGAGGAGGTTGAAGATTCTTCTAAGTGAAGTGAATGACATTTGAACTGGATCTTAAAGAATGGGCAACACTTGGACTTGTAGAAATGGCAAGAGAAGGAACAGAAGGTATCAGAGCCAAGGCAACAAATGAGGAAAGCATGTGGCATATTAGGCAAACTATTTTCTGGAGTGCAAAATATATGAATATAAATTGTGGGAAACAAGGCTAAGAAATAAGCTACTATCAGATCATGGAAGGTCTTAAATGTCATATTTTAAAGTTTAAATTGCTTTTAGTGTGCAGTATGGTTTTTAGAAGGAAAAATATGCCAGAGAGATTCTTTGGATTATTTAGGTTCTATTACCCTCTAATCATGTCACCTTGAGCAAGTTAACCTCTCTGTGTTTCAGTTTTCTCATCTGTAAAATGGGTATTATAGTACCTATTCTAGAGTATTATTGTGAATATTAAATGAGATAATACATGTCAAGCACTTAGGACAGTGTCTGTCACACAGTATCAACTTGTAAGTGCTAGCTGTTGTTATTATTACCTTAATTTATCTCCGTTGTCAGGCTCCATTTCCTAAATTGTAAAATGCAGAAGCTGGACTACATCAATTTACTTCCTAAATTCTTTAGACATCTTCAACACTATTTATCATCACCATCTTCTTGCTCCCTCCTGTACTATGCTATCCCCAAACCCTACCTCTAAGCCAGTGGATATTTTATCATTTTATAAAGAGAGAGAGAGGTTAGAATAGGTGATTACAAGAACCTTGAATATTTCATCCAGATGATATAACTAAAAGCCTTTATCTAAGAATCTGCAAGCTTCCTTTAGGATAATCACAATCCCAATTTATAAAGAATACAATCAATTTGCATAAGAACAGAACCCAACAATATTTACAAACCATACACCTGACAAGGGGTTAATATCTAAAATTTGTAAAACAACAACAATAACAACAAACCAAATAAAACAAACAAACAAAACCAAAGAACGCAATAAGAAGAAAACAGGCCAATTTAAAAATTGGAAAAGGACATGCATAGACATTTCTCAAAAGAAGACATGCAAATGGCCAACAGGTATATGAAAAAATGGTCAACATCACTAATCATCGAAGGAAATACAAATTAAAATCACATTGAGCATGGACACAGGGGGAGGAAGAACACACACTGGGGCCTGTCATGGGGGTCTGAGGGATTGAGAACATCAGGATAAATATTAATAGCATGCCAGGATTAATACCTAGGAGATGGTTTGATAGGTGCAGCAAACCACCATGACACATGTTTACCTATGTAACAAACCTGCAGGTCCTGCACATGTATCACAGAACATAAGAAAAAATAAAATTAAATTTAAAAGAAAACACAATAAGCTATCACCTCATAGCTGTTAGGATGGCTATAATCAAAAAGATGAACTATAACAAATATCGGTGATGATGTGGAGAGAAAAGGAAACACTTGCACGCTTTTGGTAGGAATGCAAATTAGCATAGCCATTATTGACAATGTTATAAAAGTTCCTCAAAAACTTAAAAATGGAACTACCGTATGATCCAGCTATCTCAGTCACGAAATTGTAGCCAAAGGAAATGAAATCAGTATGTTGAAGAGATATTAGCCAAAGGAAATGAGATCAGTATGTTGAAGAGATATCTGCACTCCCATGTTCGTTGCAATATTATTCACAATAGCCAAGATATAGAATCAACTTAAGTGTCCATCAATTGTGTATATATGTAGAATTTCATTGTATATGATACACACACACACACACACACACACATATGTATGTATGTGATGATAGTTCCTGGGAGCTGGGGGGAGCAGGGGAATGGGGACGTGTTGGTCAAATACCGTAAAATTTTAATTTAACAGAATGAATAAGTTCTAAGGATCTAATGTACTGCATGATGAGTATAGTTAATGATGCATTGTATACTTGATAATTGCCAAGAACATAGATCTTAAATGTTCTCATCACATAAAAAAAAATAGAATAGATGAGGAAATGAAAGCATAGAGAGGGAAATGTCTTTTAAGGTCACATAACTTGTTAGTGATAGAACTACTAGTCAAACCCAAGTTTCCAACACTGTCCTTGTCCTTACCATCACAAATCACCATCTCGATTACATCACTTAGAGCAGTGGTCTCCAACATTTTTGGCACCAGGGACTGGTTTCAAGGAAGACAGTTTTTCCACAGAAAGAAGCAGGGGAGGTGGGGAATGGATTCAGAATGAAACTGTTCCACCTCAGATCATCAGACACTAGATTTTCATAAGGAGCATGCAACCTAGATCACTCACGTATGCAGTTCACAATAGGGTTCTTGCTCCTATGAGAATCTAATGCCCCCACTGATCTGACAGGAGGTGGAGCTCACTCTCCCACTGCTCACATCCTGCTGCATGGCCCAGTTTCTAACAAGCCACAGTTCTGTACCCTTCCGTGGCCTGGGAGCTGGTGACTCCTTATTTAGGGAACTAGAAACCTGTTAATTTTCCCAGTTTCATTCAAAGAGGCAGAATGGACCTGCCAGAAAAATGACAGATCATTTGCCTCTCTGTAGAAATAATAACAATATGTAACAACAGAACTTTGTGGGAAACCAGTTAAAACCATTACAAAATGTGGGACCTTACCTTATGTGAGAACATTCCGCCCATCCCAGTTTGCATGGAAAACTAAAGATGGACCTGAGGTGTTTTTGTTGCAAACAAGTAAGAGGCAGAAAGATTCTGAATCTTTAGTTAAGATATATGGATTAACATTTTAAATGACTAAAGAATCTGCTCTATCCAGAAAATGTTTCAAGACATTAGGAAAAATTGACCACACTTTGTGTTGTTAATCTATTTGCACTCAGCACATTAGGCCTTGCACTAAAGTTATATTTTTTTAATCTCATAGATCACTGCACTATAAGCTCCTTGAGAGCAGACAGGACATTTTTCTCATTTGAGTTCTCTATAGGATGAATTTGCCTTGGACTTTGTACATAATAAACACTGGATTAATAACTACATGTTCTGTGAATTAGTCAGCTTTTATTGGTTATAACTTAAACCAATGATTCTCATTGTGTTTTCTATTTTTGTTAAGTGAAATGGGAAGGCCATATTGCCCCCTCCCATAGGGAAATATTAATCATAGAGCAAAATTAAATTTGTGAATCTAAGTGGACAGCTAAAATCTCTAGCAACCCTCATTGGGTTACATTTGTGACCTTTAAAAGACTGTGTCCTTCATATGCACCATGGAATATTACATAGCCATAAAAGAGAATGAGTTCGTGTCCTCTACAGGAACATGGATAAAGCTGGAAACCATCATTCTCAGAAAAGAAACACAGGAACAGAAAACCAAACACCACATGTTCTTACTCATAAGTGGGAATTGAACAATGAGGACATGTGGACACAGGGAGGGGAATATCACATATCAGGGCCTGTTGGGGGGTGGGGGGCAAGGGAAGGGAGAGCATTAGGACAAATTACCTAATGCATGTGGGGCTTAAAACCTAGATGATGTGTTGATGTGTGCAGCAAACCACCATGGCACATGTATACCTAAGTAACACACGTGCACATTCTGCACATATAGCCCAGACCTTAAAGTATAATTAAAGAATAAAAAATAAAAGTCTCTCCCCTTTTCTGTTTATCTCTTTATGTAAGAACAAGAAACAAAGTCATATGAAAAAAATTTTAATGAATATTTTTAACTGAAAGAGCTCTACCTGGTAACAAATTCAAGCAGCTCCAAATGTTAATGATCATTTTTGGTGTTCACCCTAATAATAACAATTATTGATCACATTATTTGAAAAAAGTTGTTTCACACAATCTTTATTACAATTCATTTTATAGCTGGTGAAACAGTTTCAGTTACTTTTAGGAGTTTGTCTAAGGTCATGAGGGGTCTGAATCCCTAAGACTAACTGGTAACAGAGCTAGTAACCTTCACTAACTTTGCCATAACAAAGTTATGAGAGGAGCATACTCCTCTCAAAACCTTGTTTGAGGTTTTCTATACCTGAGAGAAAGTCACCATGTGGGGAAACTGGCCCTGAAAGAAATCATAAGATAAGGAATGATTTTTAAAGAAAACTGTATCCACATTGTATGCAAAGGGATCATAGCTTTAAATTATAAATAGTTCAAAAATCCTTGATTACATAAAAAGAGACTAATAGTTTTTTCTTTCAAAAGGATATTTGCTAGATGTACTTAGTTTCAGATCTCATGCTCATTTTTTCAAGACAGGGTACTCTTTGTACTTTTTGATTTGTACTGAGAATTATTAATACTTTATCAGAAAATGACCTGTTTTTCCCCTTTAACTCTGTCATTTTAAATGAGTTCCTGCATTATTAAGTGTGTGTTTTAAAATTTGTCATTTGGTCCCAATTCTTGCTATTGTAGAAACCATTTCTGTTTTTGTAATTTTTGAAAGGCATCAAAAATGTGATGTGCTTAACAAATGTTCTTCATGGTAAGGCACATTTTATTTAAAGTAAATATATTCAAATCACCAGTTAGGAGGACTTGATTTTATAGAACCATAAAATATTGACATTGAAAGGGAAATTAGAGGTCATTGAGACCGACCCTCCATCTGACTCATGAATCAGATTATTAACTACAACTTCCCTGACATATTTCTGAGAAAAGTGCTTTCTTGTTGTATGCTATAGCCTTAATGCAGGTTCTTCAACTCAGCAGTAGATTTAGGCTTCATTTTAGAAGGTACATAATAGTACATTTTAAAGCAATGACTTACACTTTTACTCTTCAGGTTAATTTTGCATCTACGTAAGGAAATTAAATAATGATTTCTTAAAATTTGCCAGAGCTAATTGAGGTAGATACTTATGAAGTCATTTACTATTCAGTTGGCTAGTCATGAATATTGGTGAGTTACTTTTTTTTTTTTCCTGGCTAGGTCAAACCTAGCACAAGTTTGAATCCTGTAGCCTTGCAATTTTATCACCTTGGTTCCAGGCCAAGAAGTTGAGCTGGAGCACGGATTTAGAATGCTTTCTTGCTCTTCGGGAAATTGAGGTTTTCATTTTTATTTATTTCTTTTTTTGAGGCAGAGTCTTGCTCTGTGGCCCAGGCTGGAGTGCAATGGTGTCATCTCAGCTCACTGCAACTTCTGCCTTCCAGGTTCAAGTGATTCTCCTGAGTAGCTGGGACTACAGGCGCCTGCCACCACGCCCAACTATTTTTTTTAATTTTTAGTAGAGGTAAGGTTTCACCATATTAGCCAAGCTGGTCTCAAACTCTTGACCTCGTGATCCAACCACCTCAGCCTCCCAAAGTGCTGGGATTACAGGCGTGAGCCACCGCGACCAGCCGAACTTCAGGTTTTTACAGACTTTTCTGGGTGACTTTGTAGTGGTTCTATTATTACTCCTAGGTGGGGGAAGGCAGGGACTGTCCCTCATTACTGTTTGCTGTACTGGCAGAGGACTCCTGGTACCAGGATTGTGGGCAGGGTGCAACCACCAAGAGCAAAAGCACCCACAAGTGGGGTTGTGGGTCACCACACAAGACAGGAGGCCGTTCTGTAAGGAAGGAGGAGGTAGAGGGGCAAGGGGAGCGGTGGCTGGGGCATTTGATCCTGCCTGGCATGTTCAGTTGTGTGTGTGCACAGCTGTCCTCAGCCATGCATGCTCTACATGGAAGCCATGTGCAGCCCTGTGCTCTCACACACTGCAGTCCGTTCAGCCAGCCTGTGAACAGGGTTCTTTGGTGAGTTACTTTTTGCCAGACTGTATTTAAAAAGAGAATGAAGGTGTTTTATCTTAACAAACATGACCAACTTATTCTGGAAATTTTTCCTTTGCTAAAACATATATGATTATTTTAGAGACATTAATATAAACTTTCAAATTGTTTACTTAGTGACAAGTATATGTGTAGTAACCATAATTTTAAATAAAAATCCAGTCCCTTTTCATCCAAACACTAAAAGTATTTTACTTAAAGTGAGTTTTCATCTTCAACTTCCTATTTGTTTGTACATTTGAAGAGAAAGACTAGTATTATATTTTATATATTTCAAAATTCTTCTCAATTCAAAATGAATTTGTCTAATGGGAGAAAATATTCCCCCTTTATCTGTACAGAAAGTGTCTTGTATTAAAATCAAGATTCATCACTGTGGGTATCTGAATCCCTGTGTTTATAAGGTTTCTAGTCATTTGCAGTGCCATTTTGTTGACAGGCTAAACAGCAAGATTGTATTGTTGAAGGACTGATCATTGACAAATATTTTCTGAATGCCTGCTTTGCATCAAGTGCTCTGCAAGGGGTTGGAAATACAAAGATTATTTCACCCCAGAATGAGTTCCTAACCTTAAGTATAGTGGAGGAGCCAGAGATGTTTAAATGAAAGCAATAATAGTACAATATACAGAATGTAGAACACAAATTGACTACCTCTGCCTTAGGATGTCAGAGATGTCTTCAAAAAGGAACTGACTTATGAATTAGACTGACGGACAAATAGGAGCTTACCAGTCAGAGAGAGTAGAAAGACATTCCAAGCAAAGAGAATAAAATGTGCAAACGTATAAAAGTATGACTGATCATGGCCTATTTGAGGTATTTTAAGAAGGTTAGTATGATTAAAGGGCACTTGTGTGGAAATTAAGTGGAAGGAGATGAGGCTGAAAGAATGGATCAGAAAAGATGCTTTCTTTCCCTGTAGGTTTTGAGATGCCATTAACGTTTTTTAGTAGGGGAAAAATAGGATCAATACAATGTTAATCATACGATATGTATAGCAAGGAAAAATACAATAAAATGTATTTTTTTAAAGATCACAACAACTATGCTATGAAAGATTAGAGTCAACAAGACTGAGAGTAGAGAAACTGGTAAGGCTTCTACAATGGTAAAGAATGAGGGTTTGACCTAGAGCAGTGGAAGTCATAACAAAAGGCAGAGAGGTATATTCATGCAAGATTTTTTACACAAAGTAGATTTGGACCAGGGAGATGAGAGAGGCAAGGGTGACTCAGATTTCCAGGGAATAGAAGGAATTGCATGGAAGGTAAAAAGTTCGCTTTGAATGCCTGTAGAATAGCTGGGTAGAGATAACATATTGGCATATTTATTTGGCTTGGAAACATATTCCACATAGTGTTATGCCAAGATGCTTGTGGACATTTATGTCAAATTCTCTTTAGCTTTGACTAGAACCAACTGTTGAAAAATCTCTCAGAGAAAGACAGAACTACATACTCCAGTGTGAAGGAACTTTGTAAACCTTTGAGACTTGTTGATCTGATCTGCTGGGAACACTTTTCCAAAGTGTTTTACTCTAGGTAATTAGAAACTATCATTTATATACCACATGAGTCTCAAAAGGCATTCGATGCACATACATTGATTCCCAGGTGCTTATCAGATAAGTGCCTTATTTCTTTCTTTTTAATTCTCAAAGTTTTTAAAAAAAATTTCTTTATTTATTTTATTTTATTTTTTTACTGTACTATATGTTCTGGAGTACATGTGCAGATCATGCAGTAATGTTGCATAGGTACATACATGGCAATGTGGTTGCCTGTCTCCATCCCCCTGTCACCTGTATCTGGCATTTCTCCCATGTTATTCCTCCCCAATCTCCCCAACCTCTGCTGTCCCTCCTTTAGCACACTCCCAACAGACCCCAGTGTGTGATGCTCCCCTCCCTGTGTCCATGTGTTCTCATTGTTCAACGCTACCTACAAGTGAGAACATGCAGTGGTTGATTTTCTGTTCTTGTGTCAGTTTGCTGAGAATGATGGTTTCCGGATTCATCCATGTCCCTACAAAGGGCACAAACTCATTTTTTTATTACTGCATAGTATTCCATAGTGTATATATGCCACATTTTCTTTGTCCAGTCTATACTCGATGGGCATTTGGGTTGGTTCCAGGCCTTTGCTGTTGTAAACAATGCCACAATGAACATATGTGTGCTTGTGTCTTTATAATAGAATGATTTCTAAGTCTTTGGATATATACCCAGTAATGGGATTGCTGGGTCAAATGGAATTTCTATTCTAGGTCCTTGAGGGATCGCCACACTGTCTTCCACAATGGTTGAACTAATTTACACTCCCACCAACAGTGTAATAGCATTCCTATTTCTCCACATCCTCTCAAGAATCTGTTGTCTCCAGATTTTTTGATGATCACCATTCTAACTGGCATGAGGTGGTATCTCAATGTGGATTTTATTTGCCTTTCTCTAATGATCTGTGAAAATGAGCATTTTTTCATATGTTTGTTGGCCTCATAGATGTCTTCTTTTTAAAAGTGTCTGTTCATATCCTTTGCCCACTTTTGAATGGGTTTCTTTGTTTTTTTCCTTGTAAATCTGCTTTAGTTCTTTGTAGATTCTGGACATTAGCCCCTTGTCAGATGGGTAAATTGAATAATTTTTTCCCATTCTGTTGTTTGCCAGTTCACTCTAATGATTGTTTCTTTTGCTGTACAGAAACTCTGGAGTTTAATTAGATACAATTTGTCTATTTTGGTATTTGTTGCCAATGCTTTTGGAGTTTTAGTCATAAAGTCCTTGCCTATGCCTATGTCCTGAATGGTTTTGCCTAGGTTTTCTTCTAGGGTTTTTATGATTTTAGGTCTTATGTTTAAGTTTTTAATCCATCTGGAGTTAATTTTAGTGTAAGGTGTCAGGAAGGGGTCCAGTTTCTGTTTTCTGTGCATGGCTAGCCAGTTTTCCCAACACCATTTATTAAACAAGGAATCATTTCCCCATTGGTTGTTTTTGTCAGGTTTGTCAAAGATCAGATGGTTGTAGGTGTGTGGCGTTGCCTCCAAGGCCTCCGTTCTGTTCCATTGGTCTATATCTCTGTTCTGGTACCAATACCATGCTGTTTTGATTACTGTAGCCTTGTAGTGTAGTTTGAAGTCAGGTAGTGTGATGACTTCAGCTTTATTTTTTTTCTTTAGGATTGTCTTGGCTATGAGGGCTCTTTTTTGGTTCCATATGAAGTTTAAAGTAGTTTTTTCCAGTTCTGTGAAGAGGGTCATTGGCAGCTTGGTGGGAATACCATTGAATTTATAAATTACTTTGGGCACTACGGCCATTTTCACAATACGGATTCTTCCTAACCATGAGCATGAAATGTTTTTACATCTGTTTGTGTCCTCTCTTGTTTTCTTGAGCAGTGGTTTGTGGTTCTCCTTGAAGAGGTCATTTACTTCCTTTCTTAATTGTATTCCTAGGTATTTTATTCTCTTTGTAACAATTGTGAATGGGAGTTTGCTCTTGATTTGGCTCTCTGTTAGTCTGTTATTGGTATAAAGGAATGCTTCTTCCTTGTTTAGGCTTGAGAGGGTGCAAGTGTCCAGGAAGTTATCCATTTCTTCCAGGTTTACTGGTTTATGTGCATAGAGTTGTTTGTAGTAACCTCTGATAGTAGTTTGTATTTCTGTGGAATCAGTGGTGATATCCCCTTT
>NW_016107885.1:366734-373421 GCF_001604975.1 Cebus imitator | reverse complement strand
AGATCCTGGATGTATTGATTTTTGAAGGTTTTTTTTGTGTCTCTATCTCCTTAAGTTCTGCTCTGATCTTAGTTGTTTCTTGTCTTCTGCTCACTTTTGAGGTTTTTTTGATATTGCACCATTAGCTCTTTCAATTTTGATGATAGGGTGTCGATTTTAGACCTTTCCTCAATTCTTATGTGACATTTATTGCTATAAATTTCCTTCCAGACATGCTTTGAATGTGTCCCAGAGATTCTGGTACGTTTTGTATTCATTCTCATTGGTTTTGAAGAACATCTTTATTTCTGCTTTCATTTCATTGTTTATCCAGTTGACATTCAGGAGCAAGTTGTTCAGTTCCCTTGAAGCTGTGCAATTCTAAGTCAGTTTCTTAATCGTGAGTGCTAATGTGATTGCACTGTGGTCTGAGAGACTGTTTGTTATGTTTTCCATTCTTCTGCATTTGCTGAGGAGTGATTTACTTCCAATTATGTGGTCAATTTTAGAGTAGGTGTGATGTGGTGCTGAGAAGGATGTATATTCTGTGGATTTGGGGTGGAGAGTTCTGTAGATGTCTATTAGGTTTGCTTGGTCCAGATCTGAGTTCAAGTCTTGGATAGCCTTGTTAATTTTATGTCTTGTTGATCTGTATAATCTAGATAGTGGAGGGTTAAGGTCTCCCACTATCATTGTGTGGAAGTCTAAGTCTCTTTGTAGGTCTTTAAGAACTTGCTTTATGTATCTGGGTGCTCCTGTATTGGGTGTGTATATATTTAGGATCATTAGTTCTTCTTGTTGCATTGATCCTTTTACCATTAGGTAATGCCGTTCTTTGTCTCTTTTGATCTTTATTGGTTTAAAGTCCATTTTATCAGAGACTAGGATTGCAACTCCTGCTTTTTTGTGCTGTCCATTTGCTTGATAAATCTTTCTCTATCACTTTATTTTGAGCCTATGAGTGTCCCTGCACCTGAGATGGATTTACTGAATACAGCACACTGATGAGTCTTGACTTTTTATCCACTTTGCCAGTCTGTGTCTTTTTAGGGTTTCTGGAATGTAAGATCATGTCATCTGTGTAATCCAGGAGATGCTTTTTTGAAAAGATCAACAAAATAGATATACTGCTAGCCAAACTAATAAAGAAGAAACGAGAGAAGAATCAAATAGATGCAATGATAAAGGGGATATCACCACCAATCCCACAGAAAGACATACTATCATCTGAGAATACTATAAAAACCTCTGTGCAAATAAACCAGAAAATCTATAAGGAATGGATAAATTCCTGGAAGCTTACACACTTCCAAGACTAAACCAGGAAGAAGTTGAATCCCTGAATAAACCAATAACAAGGTCTGAAATTGAGTCAGCAATTAATAGCCTACCAACCAAAAAAAAGTCCAGGACGAGACAGGCTTACAGTCGAATTCTACCAGAAGTACAAAGAGAAGCTGGTACCACTCCTTCTGAAACAATTCCAAACAATACAGAAAGAGGGAGTCCTTCCCAAATCATTTTATAAGACCAACGTCATCCTGATACCAAAACCTGGAAAAGACAACTAAAAAAGAAAATTTCAATCCAATATCCATGATTAACATCAATGCAAAAATCTTCAATAAAGTACTGGCAAAATGAATCCGACAGCACAACAAAAAGCTTAACCATCATGATCAAGTCATCTTCATCCCTGGGATGCAAGGCTGGTGCAACATATGCAAATCTATAAATGTAATCCATCACTTAAACAGAACCAAAGACAAAAACCACATGAGTATCTCAATAGATGCAGAGAAGGCCTTCGACAAAATTCAACACCCCTTCATGCTCAAAACTCTCAATAAACTAGGCATTGATGGAACATATCTCAAAATAATAAGACCTATTTATGACAAACCCACAGTGAATTTCATAGTGAATGAGCAAAAACGAAGCATTCCGTTTGAAAACTGGTACAAGTCTAGGATGCCCTCTCTCACCACTCCTATTCAACATAGTATTGAAAGTTCTGGCCAAGGCAGTCAGGCAAGAAAAAGAAATAAATGATATTCAATCTGGAAAAGAGGAAGTCAAATTGTTTCTATTTGCAGACAACATGATTGTATGTTTAGAAGACCCCATCATCTCCTTAAGCTGATAAGCAACTTCAGCAAAGTCTCAGAATACAAAATCAATGTGCGAAAATCACAAGCATTCTTATACACCAACAACAGACTTAGAGAGAGCCAAATCAAGAACAAATTGCCATTCACAATTGCTACAAAGAGAGTAAAATACATAAGAATACAATTTACAGGAAACATTAAGGACCTCTTCAAGGAGAACTACAAACAACTGTTCAAGGAAGTAAGAGAGGACACAAACAGATGGAAAAATATTCCATGCTCATGGATAGGAAGAATCAATATTGTGAAAATGGCCATGCTGCCAAAAGTAATTTATAAATTCAATGCTATCCCCATCAAGCTAACCATTTACCTTCTTCACAGAATTGGAAAAAACTACCTTAAATTTCATATGTAACCAAAAGAGCTGGCAAAACCAAGACAATAATAAGCAAAAAACACAAGCAAACCTGGAGACATCATGCTACCTGACTTCAAACTATACTACAAGGCTGCAGTAATCAAAAGAGCATGGTACTGGTACCAAACCAATATAGACCAATGGAACAGAACAGAGGCCTCAGAGATAACACCACACATCTACAACCATCTGATCTTTGACAAATCTGACAAAAGCAAGCAATGGAGAAAGGATTCCCTATTTAATAAATGGTGTTGGGAAAACTGGCTAGCCACATGCAGAAAAGTGAAACTAGATCCCTTCCTTACCCCTTATACAAAAATTAACTCAAGATGGATTAAAGATTTAAACATAAGACCTAAAACTATGACAACACTAGAAGAAAACCGAGGCAATACCATTCAGGACATAGACATGGGCAAGGACTTCATAACAGAAACACCAAAAGCAATGGCAACAAAAGCCAGAATTGACAAACACAATCTAATTAAACTAAAGAGCTTCTGCACAGCAAAAGAAACTATCATTAGAGTGAACAAACAACCAACAGAATGGGAAAAAAATGTTTGCAATCTACCCATCTGACAAGGGGCTAATATCCAGAATCTACAAAGAGCTTAAACAAATTTATAAGGAAAAAAAAAAAAAACCCATCAAAAAGTAGGTGAAGGATATGAACAGACACTTTTCAAAAGGAGACATTTATGCAGCCAGCAAACATGAAAAACGCTCATCATCACTGGTCATTAGGGAAATACAAATCAAAATCACAATGAGGTACCACCTCACGCCAGTTAGAATGGTGATCATTAAAATATCAGGAGACAACAGATGCTGGAGAGGATGTGGAGAAATAGGAACCCTTTTACAATGTTGGTGGGGGTGTAAATTTGTTCAAGCATTGTAAAAGACAGTGTGGTGATGTCTCAAGGTTCTCGAACTAGAAATTCCATTTGATCCAGCAATTCCATTACTGGGTACATACCCAAAGGATTATAAATCATTCTATTATAATGACACGTGCACACATATGTTTATTGTGGCACTGTTCACAATAGCAGAGACTTGGAACCAACCCAAATGCCCATCAATGATAGGCTGGATAAAGAAAATGTGGCACATATACACCATGGAATACTATGCAGGCACAGAAAAGATGAGTTTATGTCTTTGCAGGGACATGGATGAAGCTGGAAACCATCATTCTCAGCAAACTGACACGAACAGAAAACCAAACACCACATGTTCTTACTCATAAGTGGAAGTTGAGCAATGAGAACACATAGACAGAGGGAAGGGAACATCACACATTGGGGTCTATTGGGGCAATAAGGGAGGGATAGCAGGGAAGTGGGTGGCTAGGGGAGGGATAGCATTAGGAGAAATATCTAATGTAGATGTTGGGGTGATGGATGCAGCAAACCGTCATGGCACGTGTATACCTATGTAACCAACCTATACATTCTGCACGTGTACCCCAGAAATTAAAGTATAATAATAATAATAATTTACAAACTGATCATAAAAATTATAAGAAAATTCAAGAATCTGAAACATTCTTGAAAAAGAAAAATGTTGGAGGAGACACACTTCCTGATTTTACAATTTACTACAATGATAACTGTAATCAAGACAGTGTGATACTGGTTTAAAGATAGAAATTTAAATTAGTGGAATATATTTGAGAGTCATTTGCTTTTCAATAAGAGTACCAAGACAATTTTGTGGAGGAACAGATATTGTTCTCAACACATGGAACTAGGACAATTGGATATCCATCTGCAAAATAATGTGGTTGGATGCCTACCTCACCCCACATAAAAACATTAAGTCCAATTGATCATAGACCTACATGTAAGTGCTGAAGCTATAAAACTATTAGAAGAAAACATATAAATAAATCTTTGTGACCTTGGAGTAGACAATAGTTTCTGAGATATGACATCAATTTTACAAGGGAAGAAAGCAGAAATAGATAAATTGGACTTCATAAAAAGGTATTTTGTGTGTCATCAAGAAAGTAAAATGACAACCTAAAGAATAGAAGAGGCTGGGCACGGTGGCTCACGCCTGTAATCCCAATACTTAGGGAGGCTAAGGCAGGCAGATCATGAGGTCAGGAGCTTGAGGCCAGCCTGGCCAATATGGTGAAATCCCATCTCTACTAAAAATGCAAAAATTAGCCAGGCTTGATGGTGCATGCCTGTAGTCCCAGCTACTCAGGAGGCTGAGGTAGAAGAATCGCTTGAACCTGGGAGGCAGAGGTTGCAGTGAGCTGAGATAGCGCCACTGCCACCCACTAGGATGTCTATAATAAAAAAAAGGGCAGAGGGGAGGGGCCAAGATGGCAGACTAGAAGCAGTTCCTGTGCACTGCTCTCATGGAGAGGAAACAATAAGGCTAATGAATACTAACCCTGCAGGACAATCATCTGAGACACCACATTGGGATCCATCAGGGTAGCAGGGAAACACAGAGAGCAAAGAGAAGTGAAGCTTGGCACCAGCCTTTCTGGGTTCAGCATGGGGCCGGGAGAACCTCTCCAATATGTGAAAGGGTGAGTGAGTGAAATTCCCGTTGGGATTCCCACTCTCAACAGAGACCTGTGCAAGACGGAATGGGAGAATTCCCCTCGCCCTCTGCACCTCTCCCCACTGCACTTCTAGACTGAGCCAGAGAGCCATCTAGACATTTTGCAGAGGAAACTCCTGAGTCCAGGGCGACCTCTAAAAGTCTTGGGCCGTGGAGCAGACCAGCACCAGCGTCATAGACCCAGTAGAGGCTGCAGTTGCCATGCTGGGAGCAGGAAGATTATTCCACACCTCCTCACCAGATGGGGCTTGGCACCAGCTTCTGGCCCAGTGGTTACACTTCTGCCTGAACTCATCTAGCAATTCTTGTTGTCTTGGGATATAACCAAATGTCAGAGAGGGTGACCACACCCAACCCTGCCACTGGTAGCCAGGCATACAATGTCTGTTAGAGCTCCTGTCCCATCAGTCCCACTTCTCTGTGAACTCAGCTGGTAGTCGCAGCCTCCTGCTCTCACAGGAAGCACCTGGACAGCAGGGCATGTGACCTCACCCACCCTCAACACTGGTAGCCAAATAATTAATGCCTGCTAGTCCTTCTAGCCCAGTGATCTCTCTTCTGCCTAAACCCAACTAGCATGCTCAGCCTCCTGTTATCCTGGAAAACACCCAGATGACAGGGCAGATGACCCCATCCATCCCCACTGCTGGTAGACAGGAAAGCAATGCTAGCTAGGGCTTCCAATGCAGCAGTCTCAATTCTATCTAAATTTAGCTGGTGGGCACAGCCTCTTGTTGTCATGGGAAACACCTGGACAGCAAAGTGAGTGACTCCACCTACCCTTGTCTCTCATAGCTAGGTGAGCCTTGCCTGCTAAAGCTTCCAGTCTAGAGGTCCTATTTCTGCCTGAATTTGCCGAAGGGCACTGCCTCCTGTTGCCCTAGAAACACTCAGCCAACATCTCAGGCAACTCAACCTAACTCTGCCTCTCGTAACCAGATGGACCACACCTACAAGAGCTTCCAGTCCAAGGTTCCCCCTTCTGTCTCAACTCTGCAAACAGGCACAACCCCATGTTCCCCCACAGGAAGCACTCAGACAGAAAATCAGCACTGACATGGCAAGGATACAGTATGTCTGCTAATAGCAGATCCTACCAAAAGGAGCACTGTTGACCAGAACACCCAACAAAAGAAACATGGGCATGCAGACAGTAATGGAAGAGGACTCCTCCAAGATCCAGGAGCACACTGTAATCAAAGCCAGTTGACTGAACCCAGTTTATATGGCAAACACTCAAGTATATCAAAGAAATTAAAAGAAAAAAAACCATCTTAAGGACAACTTTAAAGATTGAAGGAGCATCAGCCCACACAGATGAGGAAAATATAAAGCAACCACACAAACAAGTCTGCATAATAACCAGCTAAAAATATGACAGAATTAAATCCACATTTATTAATATTGATAAATATTAATAAGCTGACTAAATGCCTAAGTCACAGAGTGGCAAGATGGATAAAGAAACAAAACCCGGCCGGGCGCAGTGGCTCAAGCCTGTAATCCCAGCACTTTGGGAGGCCAAGGCGGGTGGATCACGAGGTCAAGAGATCGAGACCATCCTGGTCAACATGGTGAAACCCC
>NW_016107885.1:364393-366413 GCF_001604975.1 Cebus imitator | reverse complement strand
TGGATAAAGAAGCAAGACTCAATGGTATGCTGTCTTCAAGAGGCTCATCTCACATGCAGTGAAACCCATAGCCTCAAAGTAAATGGAAGGAGAAAAATATACAGAGCAAATGGAAAACAGAAAAAAGCAGGGTTCGTTATTCTGATTTCAGAAAAAAAAAATAGACTTAAAACCAACAACCATCAAAAAAGACAAAGAAACCAGATCCAAGATGGCCGTTTAGGAACAGCTCAGGATTGCAGCTCCCAATGAAAGCACAGAGTGTGAGTGGATGCCGCATTTCCAGGTGGATTTTTATTGCCCACAGACCAGGAGGTTTCCAGGCGGAGGAGCCCCATGTGTCACCAGTGTGACTGTTTTGGCCAGCGCAGCCATTTCGGTCCCCATGGCTGTTTTGGCTCACGTGGCTGCTTTGTGGCATCCCAGCACGGCAGTTCTCCATACAAAATACACTGGTCCGGGTGCCCTTTTAGCTGGCGACTGGAGCCCTGGGAAGGTGCAGTCGCCCATTCATCTGACTAAAAAGGGGTCTGAAAAAAGGAGCCAGGCCAGGAGATACCCAGGCAAAAAACAAAAAGCCTCATGAATCTCAGCACTGCTGTTTAAGCAGGCACAGTGAGTCGCCCGCCACACGGGAAATCAAACAGATCCCAGCGCCTTTTCAACAGGCAACTGGAACACCTGGGAGAGAGTCGACCATTCAACTAAAAAACAAAAGGCTCTGAGGCAGGGAGCCAGGTGATCAGGCTCGGCTGGTCCCATCCCCACAAAGGAACAGCAATCAGAAACTCTTTGGATTGAGAGTTTCACAGCAAGCACAGCTGAACCCGGGATGGTCCAGCTCTGTGGTGGAGGGGCGTCCGCCACTGCCGAGGCACTCCATCACTACGGAGATAGTCCACCATTGCTGAGGCAGCCTGCCATCGCTGAGGGAACCCGCCATTGCCAAGGCAACCTGCGATTACAGTGAGAGTCTGCCATTATAGAGGTGGGCCACCAATGCTGAGACAGTTCTAACTACACCCATATAAACAGGACTGCAGGGAAGTTCACACGACAGCTGGGCAGAGCCCACAGCAGCTCAGCAAAGCCTCCACAGGCAGACAGTGACTAGGCTGACTCCTTGCTGTGCAAGGCAGCCCTGAAAAAAGGGCAGCAGCAAAACGGCAACTCATAAATAAAGCCCTAACTCCCTGGGACAGAGCACCCAGGGGAAAAAAATGGTGTTTATGAGTTCTGCTGCAGCAGACCAAAACGTACCTGCCCAGCAGCTCTGAATGAAAAACGGAGCTCACAACTCAGCACTTGAGCTCATATAAAGGACAGACTGTCTCCTCAGGCAGCTCTCTGATCCCCGTATATCCAAAGAGTCACCCCATAAAGGAGAGATCAGACTGACATTTAGCGGGTATTTTTCTGGGACAAAGATAGCAGAAAAAGAAACTGGTAGCAACCGTTACTGTTCTGCAGCTGCTGCAGGTGATCCCCAGGGCCTGGAGTGGACCTCAGCAGCCAAACAGCAGAGGGGCCAGACTGTTAGAAGGAAAACTAAGAAACAGAAATAACTTCATTATCAACAAATTGGACGTCCACTCAGAGGCCCAATCTGAAAGTCAGCAACTACAAAGACAACAGGTGGATAAATCTACAAAGATGGGAAGAAACCAGTGCGAAAAGGATGAAAACACCCAAAACCAGAACACCTCTCCTTCTACAAGGGGTCACAACTCCTCAGCAGCAAGGGAACAAGGCTGGATGGAGAATGCGTGTGATGAAATGACAGAATGAGACTTCACAAGGTGGGTAATAAGGAACTCCTGTGAGCTAAAAGAGCATGTTCTAACCCAATGCAAAGAAACTAAGAACGTTGAAAAAAGATTTGACGAAATGCTAATGAGAATGGACAAATTAGAGAGGAATATAAGTGAATTGATGGAACTGAAAAAACAACATGAGAACTTCGTGAAGCATGCACAAGTTTCAACAGCTGAATTGACCAAGCAGAAGAAAGGATATCAGA
>NW_016107885.1:361018-362638 GCF_001604975.1 Cebus imitator | reverse complement strand
TTTGAAAAGATCAACAAAATAGACAGACCACTAGCCAGATTAATAAAAAAGAAAAGAGAGAATAACCAAATTGATGAAATAAAAAATGATAAAGGGGATATCACCACAGATTCCACACAAATACAAACCATCATCAGAGATTATTTCAACAACTCTATGCACATAAACTAATAAACCTGGAAGAAATGGATAAATTCCTGGACACTTGCCTCCTCCCAAGCCTAAACCAGGAAGAAGTCAAAACCCCAAATAGACCAATAACAAGGTCTGAAGTTGAGGCAGCAATTAAGAGCTTACCACCCCAAAAAAGCCTGGGTCCAGATGGGTTCACAGCCAAATTCTACCAGACATACAAAGAGGAGCTGGTACCATTCCTTCTGAAACTATTCCAAACAATCTGAAAAGAGGGAATCCATCCCAAATCATTTTATGAGACCAACATCATCCTGATACCAAAACCCGGCAGAGACTCAACAAAAAAAGAAAACTACAGGTCAATATCCATGATTAACATAGATGCAAAAATCTTCAATAAAATACTGGCAATCCCATTGCAACAGCACATCAAAAAGCTTATCCACCATGATCAAGTAGGATTCATCCCAGGGATGCAAGGCTGATTCAACATATGCAAGTCCACAAACGTAATTCACCACATAAACAGAACCAAAGACAAAAATCACATGATTATCTCAATTGATGCAGAGAAGGCCTTTGACAAAATTCAAAAGCTCCTTTGAGCTAAAAACCCTCAATAAACTAGGTATTCATGGAACATATCTCAAAATAATAAAATCTATTTATGACAAACCTACAACCAATATCATACTGAAAGGGCAAAAACTGGAAGCATTCCCTTTGAAATCAGGCACTAGACAAAGATGCCCTCTTTCGCCACTCCTATTCAACATAGTACTAGAAGTTCTAGCCAGAGCAATCTGGCAAGAAAGAGAAATAAAGGGTATTCAAATAGAAAAGGAGGAGGTCAAATTGTCTCTATTTGCAGACGACATGATTGTTTATCTAGAATACCCCATCGTCTCAGCCCAAAGTCTCCTAAAACTGATAAGCAACTTCAGCAATGTCTCAGGATACAAAATCAATGTGCAAAAATCACAAGGATTCCTATACACCAAAAACAGACTTAAAGAGAGCCAAATCAAGAATGAACTGCCATTCACAATTGCCACAAAAATAATAAAATACCTAGGAATACAACTAACAAGTAACATAAAGGACCTCTTCAAGGAGAACTACAAACCACTGCTCAACAAAATAAGAGAGGACACAAACAGATGGAAAAACATTCCATGTTCATGGTTAGGAAGAATCAATATCGTGAAAATGGCCATACTGCCCAAAGTAATTTACAGATTCAATGCTATCCCCATCAATCTACCAATGAACTTCTTCACAGAACTGGGAAAAAAACACCTTAAACCTCATATGGAACCAAAAGAGAGCCCGCATAGCCAAGTCAATTCTAAGCAAAAAGAACAAAGCGGGAAGCACCACACTACTGGACTTCAAACTATACTACAAGGCTACAGTAATCAAAACAGCATGGTACTGGTACCAAAACAGAGATATAGACCAATGGAACAGAACAGAGGTCTCGGA
>NW_016107885.1:358597-360083 GCF_001604975.1 Cebus imitator | reverse complement strand
TAAAAAAAAAAAAGACAAAGAAGGGCATAATGGTTAAGGGCTCAATTTAACAAGAAGACTTAGATAACTTAAATATATATGCACCCAACACAGGAGCACCCAGATTCATAAAACAAGTTCTTGGAGAACTACAAAGAGACTTAGATAACCACACAATAATATTAGAAGGCTTTAACCTTCCATTGACAGTATTAGATGATCAAGGCAGAAAAACTAACAAAGTTATTTGGGACCTGAACTCAACATTTGGCCAAATGGGCCCAGTAGACATCTACAGATCTCTCCACGCAAAACAACAGAATATACATCCTTCTTATCTGCATATCCCACATACTCTAAAATCTATTACACAATCAGCCATTTTAAAAAAAAACCTCAGAAAATTTCAAAAAGATCAAAATTATACCAAGCATACTCTCTGACCACAGTGCAATAAAAATAAAAAGCAATACTTAGAAAATCACTCAACACCATACAATTACATGGAAATTAAACAACCTACTCCTAAATGACTTTTGGGTAAATAATAAAATTAGGCAGAAAATCAAGAAATTCTTTGAAACTAAAGAGAACAAACAGGCTTCATACCAGAATCTCTAGGACACAGCTAAGGCACTGTTAAGAGGGAAGTTTATAGTGCTAAATGCCTACATCAAAAAGTTAGAAAGATTTCAAATTGACAACCTAACATTATACCTAGAGGGACTAGAGTAATAAGAGCAAATCAACCACAAAGCTATCAGAAGACAGGAAATAACCAGAATCAGAGCTTAACTGAAGGAAATTAAGATGCAAAAAAATCACACAAAAGATCAACGAATCCAGGAGTTTGTTTTTTGGAAGAATAAATAAGATTGATAGGTGGCTAGCTAGATAATACCATAAAAGAGAGATGCTCCAAATAAACGCCATCAGAAATGACAAAGGAGACATTACCACTGATCCCACAGAAATACAACAAACTCTCAGAAATGATTATGAACATCTCTATGCACACAAACTAAAACATCCAGAAGAAATGGATAAATTCCTGGAAACATACAGCATCCCAAGATTGAACCAGGTAGACACTGAAGCCCTGAACAGACCAGTAACAAGTTCCAAAATTGAATCAGTAATAAAATGCTTACCAATTAGAAAAAAAAGCCCTGGACCAGAAAGATTAATAGCCAAATTCTACCAGATGTATAAAGAAGAGTTGGTACCATTCCTGCTGAAACTATTGCCAAAAATTGAGAAGGAACTCTTCTCAACTCTTTGTATGAGGCCAGCCTCATCTTGATACCAAAGTCTGGCAGAGATGCACCAAAAAACAAAAACAAAAACAAAAACACTGAGGCCACTATCCTTGATGAACATAGATGAAAAAGTCCTCAACACCGCATGTTCTCACTCATAGGCGGGTGTTGAACGATGAGAGCACATGGACAAAGGGAGGGGAGCACTACACACTGGGGTCAGTTGGGGGGACATAGGGGAGGGACGG
>NW_016107885.1:356491-358252 GCF_001604975.1 Cebus imitator | reverse complement strand
AAAAAAAAAAAAAAAATGATCGTCTCTATAGATGCAGAAAATGCTTCTGATAAATTACAACATGTTTTCTTGTTAAAATCCTCAAAAAACTATGCAATGAAGAAACATACCTCATAACAATAAGAGCCATTTATGACAAACCCACAGCTAACTTCATACAACATGGGCAAAAGCTGGAAACATTGCCCTTGAGAATGGCAACAAGACAAGGATGCCCACTTCCACCACTCCTATTCCACATAGTTATGGAAGTTCTAGCAAAAGCAACCAGGTAAAGGAAAGAAATAATGGCATCCAAATAGAAAGAAAGGAAGTAAAACTATCCCTGTTTGCAGGTGATATAATTCTATAACTAGAAAACCCCATAGTCTCTGTCCAAGAGCTCCTAGACCTGAAAAACAACTTCAGCAAGATTCTGAATACAAAAATGGATACACAAAAGTCAGTAGCATTCCTGTACATCAACAACATGCAACCTGAGAGCCAAATCAAGAATGCAATCCCATTCACAATAGCCACAAAAAGAATAAAATACCTACAAATACTGCTAACCAGGGAGGTGAAAGATCACTACAACAAAAATTACAAAACATTGCTCAAAGAAATCAGAGATGACACAACCAAATGAAAAAACATTCCATGCCATGGATAGGAAGAATCATTAAAAATGGCCATGATGCCAAAGAAATTTATAGTTTAAATGCTATTCCTATCAAGCTACTCATGACATTCTTCAAATAATTAGAAAAATCTATTTTAAAATTGATATGGAACCAAAAAAGAGCGAGAATAGCCCTAGCAATCCTAAGTAAAAAGAATGATGCTGGAGGCATCACATTATCTAACTTCAAACTATACTTCAAATGATACTGATACAAAAAAAGACACATTGGCCAATGAAACAGAAGAAAGAACCCAGAAATAAAGCCACACATATACAGCCATCTGATGTTTGACACGGCAGACAAAACCAGGCAATGAGGAAAGAATGCTCTATTCAATTAATGGTGCTAAGATAACTGGATAGCCATATGCAAAGGATTGAAGCTGGGCCTCCTTCTTATATCCATACAAAGAAATAAACTAAAGATGGATTAAAGACATAAATGCAAACCCTGCAAGTATAAAAACTCTGGAATATGACCTAGGAAATACCATTCTGGGCATAGGATCTGGCAAAGATTTCATGAGGCAGATGACAAAAGCAATTGCAACAAAAACAAAATTTGACAAATGGGACATAATTAAAGAGTTTCTACATAGCAAAAGAAACTAACAGCAGATTAAACAGACAACCTAAAAAATGGGAGAAAATATTTGCAAACTATTCATGTTACAAAGGTCTAATATCCAGAATCTGTAAGGAACTTAAACAAATTTGAGGGCAAAGACCAAACAACTCCATTAAAAGATGGGCAAAGGACATGAACAGACACTTTTCAAAAGAAGACATACATGCAGCTAAGAAGCATATAAAATAGTGCTCAACATTACTAATTTTTTCCCATTTATTTATTTTATTGCATTTTAGATTTTGGGGTACATGTGAAGAACATGCGAGATTGTTGCATAGGTACACACATGGCAGTGTGATTTGCTGCCTTCCTCCCCATCGCCTACACCTGGCATCTCTCCCCCTGCCATCCCTCCCCAGCTCCCCACCCCCCACTGTCCCTCCCCTATTTCCCCCCAACTGACCCCAGTGTGTAGTGCTCCCCTCCCTGTGTCCATGTGTTCTCATTGTTCAACACCCACCTATGA
>NW_016107885.1:306869-352234 GCF_001604975.1 Cebus imitator | reverse complement strand
GTCTTGCTCTGTTGCCAAGGCTGGAGTGCAGTGACACAATCTTGACTCACTGCAACCTCCGTCACCTCCCACGTTCAAGTAATTCTCCTGTCTCAGCCTCCTGAGTAGCTGAGATTTCAGATGCACACCGCCACTCCCGACTAATTTTTGTATTTTTAATGGAGATGGGATTTCACCATGTTGGCCAGGCTGGTCTTGAACTACCAACATTGTGATCCTCCTACCTCAGCCTCCAAAAATGCTGGGATTACAGGCATGAGCCATTGCACCCGGCTTTCTTATTTCTTTTGGGGGTGATAACAGTGTTCTAAATTGATTGCAGTAATGGTCATGACACTGTGCATATACCAAAAACCATTGAATTCTATACTTTAAAAGGGTGTTTTGCTTAGAAGGCAAATTACATCTCAATAAATCTGTTATATTTAACTAAAAGTAACATAACCAATTGGAAGTATGGAGAGAGGGATAGATGTACGTGTTGCTGAAAATTCCTGGAGTGACCATGGCATTGAGGGTAGGTGATCCTGGTGATTACAGGAGAGAGAATATATTAGAGTTGGCAAAGTTCTATTCTACAAAGTAAATTACTGAACAAAGATTAGAATACCATAACCTAATTCTTTCCAAGCATTTGCTGGGAAACGTGTTCACAAGCACAGCTCTCTCAGCTGAAGTTTGTCTTCCACCATTTTCTTCTTCCCTGTAGTGTTTAGGTGCCAGCCTCTGGTTTTACAGAGATGCTACTGCCACTGCCCTGGCCACTGTCACCACTGCCAAAGATGATGCTGCCCCTGGGAACTAATGTTGAGGGCTTTATTGTCTGCATTGTGGATCTTCCTTTGAGCCAGGCTATGCCTTCATTTTTAGGCTATATTTAAAAAGAAAGCTCCCAAAGCAGGTCTGCCTCATATTTCTTATATCTGCTTTTCTTGGTAGGAGAGTTTTCCTTGTTTTTCCTTCTGTCATACTGTCTTTAAAGCTCAGGCTTGAGTGCCCCAAGATCTGGGCCAAAGAAAAAGCTGAGTGATAGAAATGGTAACCAGTGCCCTGTTGGGTTTTACCTTTCTCTCTCATGCTGTTCACCACTGTACTGCTGTTGATCCAACCTTGTGAGCCTCCACTCTTTCTTTTGTTCTTACTGCATTCTTTCCCACAAGGCTTCTCAATCCTTCATCTAAACAGATCCCTTAAGAGACCATCCCATCAGTCCTCTAAACATGTCTGAATCTTATGCTAACCAGTATGTACTCAAGCTGAGACCACCCTGCTGCCTGAGTGCCATTCCTTAACTGACACAATCGGTATTTGATAATTCATACCTTATTTAATAAGCACCTGTGGCCCTACTCCAGGCACTGAGAGGTAGACCCAATGAAATCCCTGCCCTCATGGAGCTTCTGTCTTGAATCGGGTAGACCACAAGAAATTACATGACTTAGTATTTAATTGTGCTCTATAGGAAAAACGTATAGGCTGTTGTGACAAGATAGGATAGGAGGATCCAACCAAGGATAAGGCAACAGGAAAGTGTCCTTGAGGAAGTGATATTTCAGCTGTATTCTGGAGGCTGTGAAGGAGTTAACCAGGTGAAGGAGGTCGAGGCAGAGAAATGAGCCTTATAGGCAGAGCAAACAACCTCCATTCATTCATTCCTTCATTTGTCCAAGAAATATTTATTAAACATCTATGATATATCAGGCATTGTCCCAAGTGATGAGGATACAGTAGTGTAAAATAAATGAAATTCATATTCTTATATTGCTTACATTTTAATGGGGGAAGAGGCTGAATACAAAAAACAAATACATAAAACAATTGGTATGCTAGGTGGTGGTAAGTGCTATGGAGATTTTTTTTTAAAGCAACAAAAGGTAACACAGAGGGCTGATGATAGGTGTGGGGAGTAGGTGTGGAGTACAGTTTGCAAAGATCTAAGGTAGGATGACTTCTAATACTTTCCAGATGATGAAAGTAGGCAAGCATGGCTGTGGGACCGAGAGTTGATCCTTGTCCTGCTATTTCTACTAGTACTATCTTCTATTTATATGGCACTTTGTTTTCATATACATTATTTCATACACTGCCCAGTCTTTCCCAATCATTGCCAGCACAGCATAGTTGACCCTTCTTCACCAAAAGCTTTTGATTCAGCATGTTGTGGGGACAGTTGCCATGGGAACACGCCTGCAACTTTACAATGAAAGTCAATAGAGAATTAGAGAATTAGGATTCTCTTTACGGAAATACGTTTTTAGCCAACTTTGCTGTGTCAAAAGAGTGTTTGTGGAAATTAATATCTTAGAGCTTTAAATTCTAGCTAATTAGGTCAGACAAAGGGTAAAAGCATTTTGCCAGAATGACCAAATGTGCAAAGGAAGAACTCTGATTTCCGAGAAAAGGCAATGTTAAGTGACTTCTGCAAAGCAGGGAAGCAATGGATCTGGCTTTCACAGGAGGTGATATGTAGGTAAGTGTTCAAAAGCAAGCATTCAGAAGAACAAGTAGGCAATTCAAAGCCCATCCAGCATGTTTGCTGAGAATGAGGCTATAGTGCATTTTCAGAATGAGTTCCTGACACACCTAACACAGTGCATGGCATTCAAGGAAAAGCACTGAGAAGTAGTCTAGGTGTCAGGGTTTAAAGTGGAGAAGTAGAGAGAGGCATTACATATAGTTACAAGCAAACACCTTTTGTTCTGGCCCTGTCAAATGCTACCTATATGAGCTTGAAAAATTCTAAGCCTCATCTTTGTCATCTGTAAATGAGACTGAGAATATACATTTCACAGAATATTGTAAGAAATAAATGAGACATCAATGGGCAAAAATCACATGCATTCCTATACACCAATAACAGACTTAAAGAGAGCCAAATCAAGAACGAACTGCCATTCACAATTGCCACAAAGAGAATAAAATACCTAGGAATACAACTAACAAGTAACATAAAGGACCTCTTCAAGGAGAACTACAAACCACTGCTCAGTGAAATAAGAGAGGACACAAACAGATGGAGAAACATCCCATGTTCATGGTTAGGAAGAATCAATATCGTGAAAATGGCCATACTGCCCAAAGTAATTTACAGATTCAATGCTATCCCCATCAAGCTACCAATGACCTTCTTCACAGAGCTGGAAAAAACAACCTTAAACTTCATATGGAACCAAAAGAGAGCCCGCATAGTCAAGTCAATTCTAAGCAAAAAGAACAAAGCGGGAAGCATCACACTACTGGACTTCAAACTATACTACAAGGCTACAGTAATCAAAACAGCATGGTACCGGTACCAAAACAGAGATATAGACCAATGGAACAGAACAGAGGTCTCGGAGGCAACACAACATATCTACAACCATCTGATCTTTGACAAACCAGACAAAAACAAGCAATGGGGAAAGGATTCCCTGTTTAATAAATGGTGTTGGGAAAACTGGCTAGCCATGTGCTGAAAGCAGAAACTGGACCCCTTCCTGACACCTTACACTAAAATTAACTCCAGATGGATTAAAGACTTAAACATAAGGCCTAACACCATAAAAACCCTAGAAGAAAATCTAGGCAAAACCATTCAGGACATAGGTGTAGGCAAGGACTTCATGACCAAAACACGAAAAGCATTGGCAACAAAAGCCAAATAGACAAATGGGACCTAATCAAATTCCACAGCTTCTGCACAGCAAAAGAAACAGTCATTAGAGTGAATCGGCAACCAACAGAATGGGAAAAAATTTTTGTAGTTTACCCATCTGACAAAGGGCTGATATTCAGAATTTACAAGGAACTAAAACAGATTTACAAGAAAAAAACAAACAAGCCCATTCAAAAGTGGGCAAAGGATATGAACAGATACTTTACAAAAGAAGACATACGTGAGGCCAACAAACATATGAAAAAATGCTCATCATCACTGGTCATCAGAGAAATGTAAATCAAAACAACACTGAGATACCATCTCACGCCAGTTAGAATGGCGATCATTAAAAAATCTGGAGACAACAGATGCTGGAGAGGATGTGGAGAAATAGGAACACTTTTACACTGTTGGTGGGAGTGTAAATTAGTTCAACCATTGTGGAAGACAGTGTGGCGATTCCTCAAGGACCTAGAAATAGAAATTCCATTTGACCCAGCAATCCCATTACTGGGTATATATCCAAAGGATTATAAATCGTTCTACTATAAGGAAACGTGCACACAAATGTTCATTGCAGCACTGTTTACAATAGCAAAGACCTGGAACCAACCCAAATGCCCATCGATGATAGACTGGACACAGAAAATGTGGCACGTATACACCATGGAATATTATGCAGCCATCAAAAACGATGAGTTTATGTCCTTTGTAGAGACATGGATGAACCTGGAAACCATCATTCTCAGCAAACTGACAGAAGAGCAGAAGATCAAACACCGCATGTTCTCACTCAAAGGCGGGTATTGAACAATGAGAACACATGGACACAGGGAGGGGAGCACTACACACTGGGGTCTGTTGGGGGAAATAGGGGAGGGACGGTGCGGGGTGGGGAGCTGGGGAGAGATAGCAAGGGGAGAGAGGCCAGATGTAGGTGATGGGGAGGAAGGCAGCAAATCACAGTGCCACGTGTGTACCTATGCAACAATCTTGCATGTTCTTCACATGTACCCCAAAACCTAAAATGCAATAAAATAAATGGAAAAAAAAAAGAAATAAATAAGACAAAAAAAAGAAGAAATAAATGAGACAATGAATTTGGAAAGTATTTCCGGATTATGAAATAGCTTATTTTTATTGAGATCTTACTATCTTCCAGATACATATTTAAGCATTATAGTTTTAAGTATAAATTAACTCATTTAATCTTCACAACAACTCTAGGGAACTGATACTATTATTATCCTCCCACTTTACAGATGGGGAAACAGGCTCAGAAATATCAGATAATTTATTCAGTGTCACACAGTAAATGGAAGAGCCAGGATTAAAACTCTAGAGATCATGCTCTTGCAGTACACTGCCTAGGTAACAATTCTAAGGGTAGGGGAGCTAATTTCTCAGAATGTGGATATGAAATCTAACTAGTAAATGGCAAAAATAGAATATAAATGCAGTCTGACTCCGAAGTTTGCTTTTATTCACTACACAGAATTCTGATAGCACAGTAATAATAGTAGCTATCATTTGTTGACTGCCTAGTTACCAAACACTTTATATACAGTACCACTTATCTTCATAAGGTAGATAACCCTACAAGGTGAATACTGTTTTCATTTGACAGGAAAGGAAAATAAGCCTCAGAGAGTTGTTCCTTGATCAAAGACACACAGCTTAGGATTTGAATCCACATCTGCCTCACACCAGACCCTGTGTCTACTGCTCCTTGCTACTATTCTTGTGGAATGTAAAGGGTACAGGAGTTTGTTGTTGGTATCGTATATGTCAGAGTGTGTGACTATAAGCATTAGCTATATGCCCGTGGAAACTCAGTGATATGATTTTACGTGAAAATGGTACCATTTAGCTGTCATCTTCCAACTCCTACAATGCCTCCCATCTGATTTAAGGTGGCACATCTGCCTCTTTCTGCTATGCCCTCCCTTCTAGCTCTTTTTCTCCTTCCCATCTCTCCCTCCTTGTCTCCTTTTTCTGTTTTTCTCTACTCTTTTTATTCTCTTCTTGTTTCTCCTCCAAACTTCTCTCTACTCTAGAATCATCTGAATTCAGGCAGGAGAACATGACGGCATCTTCAGGTTTCTTCAGGGTCACACCAATCCTGGAACTGAATGAATCTCTTGCAGAGACAGTGGTCCTGGTCAGGGTCACCTAATATTGGATGAGGAGCCTGACAATTGACTCAACTTCATCCAGATTTTGACGAACATGTTGACCAAGCCAGTCTCAAAAAAGACCCCACTGTTTATTGAAGACATGTCTTAGGAGCAAACATCTGTGGGGCCATAGCTGGTGTAAGAGTGTGCATAAAATCTCCAGCTCATTCACTTATTAAGACATTTTATTCTTCAAATGTAAGTACCTGGCACTACCTGAACAATAAAGAGATAAAAAGAAGGCAGCAAGGTCCCTACCCTCCAAGAGCTAGAAATTCTCAGTCCAATGTGGAAGCAGACACATGCCCAAATACATATAATACACAAAGATAAGTGTTTTAATAAAAGATGCATAAAAGACCAGAAAAAATAGCCACTCATTCTTCTTGGGAGGGTAGGAAATCAAGGAAGACTTCAGTGAGGAGGTGGCATTCAAGCTAGGCCTTGGAAGGTGAGGGGCAGATCACCAGAGAAGGAGGAAAGAACATTCTAGGAAGGACAAAGAACTTGTGCAAAGGAACAGAGGTATGAAAAAAATGTACAGCTTCTGAGGATAGCAGGTAGTTTAGTATTTCCAGTAAAGGCTTAACTCCATCACTTACCAACTTTCTGACTGAGGCCAAGTCACTTGCCCCTGTTGGTTTGCTTTCTCCTCTGTTAAATGGTTAGTACAATAGTAATGATAATTGTATCCACATATGTATCTCACTAAGATTGTATGAGGAGGAAATGAAATGGTTAACATGGAATCCCAGCATCACGTGAGGATGTGGATTTAGCCATTCTAACCTTTAAAGGCTATGTGAGATTAATAATTTTGTAAATTGTAAAGCATCATACACGTGTGCATTGGTAATATTGTAAATCTTGTGGGCTAAAACCACATCCCCACAGGGAAGCTTAAGAGTTATTTTTTTTTTTTTTAGCCATAGGTTTTAGCCACAGGGCTCTAACTCCTCACCACCTAGTTTGCTGCTGGGACTTTCCACTCCATCCCTTCAACCCCATGATGGCTTTTCATCAGTTTATGTAGTATGATATGTAAGCAAGACTATTTCCCTATACCTGCCTACTCAACCTTTTCTTACCTTTTCATCGTTCTGTCTCTGGGCCCCAAATAAGGACATATATCCTTTAATTTTCCCTTCCTCACTCCACCCTCCCTCACTTTATCTTGAGAGTTTCAGGCAGCCTTTAATTCTCCTTTATTCAGGCATCTTAATTTCAGTATCTGGGACCCTAATTGTCAGTTATAAAGTTCTATTCACAGTGTTTTCTGGGGTTTGGAGTGGTGTAGTGTATATATCAGGGAGACATTATGCAAATAAACCTCCTAACAATCTGCCTTAACTTCTCAGGGTTTCAATATAGAATAAAGAGTTGGGTTGCTCTTGTGTTGGAAGAGTTAGTGATAGAATTTGGTAAAGAGGCATGTTTTATTCTGATCCATGAAATGGGCAGAGAATATGTACCCTGAGCAATTAGTGTTGTATCACAGGAAACCTAAAGAACATGAATGTTTCAGAAGAGAAACGTGGCAGGCTTTCCTGGCCAAGTTCATAGTTCTAAGTTCTATTGAGCCAATAGGTTCTCTAACTTATCCTAACTTATCCAGTAGTCCATCAGTTGTGCCTACTGGCAGATGATCATATCTGGCCCCATAACTGTCATGTGTATATGCTTTTCCCTTTCGGATAACTCTAAGCTTGTAAAGGACAATGTCTATTTCTTATGGATTTATGTATATATTTATGCCTAGCCTAGTGTTTGGCAAACAGGGGCTCAGTTAATTGCATTATAGACACTTGAGTAAATCAGTAAATAAGCTTGGAAGACATGATGTCTTGATTTGGGGTTCTCAAGACAACGTTGCTGCTTGGACTATAATAATATAAGGAGTTACAATTGCCTCCTGGTAATAAGGTAAGTGATACTTTCCCAGGGGCAGGCACTTATTCTAAATTATAACTCTGAAGGTTAGGTAGTACATTGTTGCTCCCAGCCTACCTTTCATAGCCATTTCCCTCAATCCTGGAATTGGAATGTAAACCAGCCATGTAAAACATTTGACAATAATTAATTGAACACCTAGTATATGTTAGGCACTGGGATAAGCAATAAGTTCCACAGTTCCTGCTCTTGAAGAGCTTGCCCTCTGGTCAGAGAAACAGACTTGTATTCACATACCTATAATATAGAAGGGAAAATAAAGCCATGCTCTTATGAACAAAAATATGTGCTATGTAATGTGAAAAGAAGGATATATTAATTTAGTCCGGAAGGATGCAATGTGTTGAATGGTGACTCATAAATAAATGTATCCAAGTCCCAACCTCTGCTATCTGTGGATATAACCTTATTTAGAAAAGAAGTCTTTTCAGTGTAATTAGGTGACAGATATTGAGATGAAATCATCCTACACTAAGACAGTAGGACCTAAATTCAATGACAAGTCCCTACATAACAAGATGAGAAATACAGAGACACAGGGAAGGTCATTTAAAGATGGAGGCAGAGATTGTGGTTATGTTTCCACAAGCCAGGAAATGCTAGGAACTACCAGAATCTGAAAAAGATAAGGCAGGATTCTCCTATACAGCCCTTGGAAGGAGTATGGCTGTGCTGACACCTTGATTTCAGACTTCTGGCCTCTAAAACTTTGAAAGCATATGTTTTTGTTGTTTTAAGCCACCAAGTTTGTGACAATTTGTTGCAGCAGCCCTGGGAAAATAACACAGGGGGATTAAAGAAAGACCTTAGAAAGGTTATGACATTTCAACTAGACCTTAAAGGAAGAGAAGGATTTTGATTATGGAGGCACACATAGGGCATTCCATGCTGGGGCAACATCCTGAGAAAAGACATAGGGGTATAAAAGAGAGAGTGTCCATATGTTGTTTAGCAAAGTTGAAGACACTCATGGACTGTTCCAAACAGATAGTCACACTGGGTGTATGTTGTCTCTACACTTTCTAGATGCCAATGGATTGGTTTGTATGTAGCCGAAAAAGATACTGAAGAAGCATTTGTTGTAGATGAATGAAAACATCTCTTTTCCTGGCTTGTTATGCATTCACTTTTGAAATACATCCTCCATTCTGGGTAGAAGCTTCTTAGGATGCCTTTTGCTGAATAATCTTTGGTGCAATGTTCTTAGAGATTTGGCATGAATTCCTATGTAAATGGACTCAAAGAGGCTAGTTCAGGAAAGATCAGACCTCCCAATCAGCAAGAGCTTCTATTTCCTTCCTAAGATATTCTTCTTCCCTCACTCTCTTTTACTCATATTATTTATTCTATGGTCTCAGCCAGCAATTATTATTCACATTATACTATCACTATCACCATCATTGTCAACATCAGCAGGAACAGCAGTTATTAACAGGGTAAAAAGAAGAATATCATAGGAATGCTAGTATTTATAGAAGAAAACATACCTCCATCAATGTACTAGGAAAACCTTCTTGGAGGATGGGATATTTTAGGAACTTTTGGAATATATGCATGAATAGGCACATTTATTATATGCCTCTATATATAAGCCTTTTGCAGGTGTTTTCATACACCTTAACTCATGAACTGCTCACATGTTCTCTGTAAGATAGAAATTATTACCTTTGTCCCCCCCTTTTTACAGATTAGAATACTATGAATTTATTTATTTTTGATTTTTATAGATATGAGGGTCTCACTATGATTCCCAGGCTTGTCTCAAACCCCTGGCCTCAAGCAACCCTTCTACCTCAGCCTCTCAAAGTGCTGAGATTTCAGGCGTGAGCCACCGCACCCAGGATCACATTAGTAAAGGGTAGAACTCCATGTTATTTAATTCCACTTCTATTCTTTTTTTACTACAATACAGCTCAATCCTCCACCCCTTTACCTGGATTAGTGGGGATGGGGGAGTGAGGTATACACTTAGATACTGGATTTCACAAGAAGACGAGTTCTTTGAGGTCATTTTCTTAAGGGAGCAGAGGTTACCATGTCCAAGAAACCCTGGACTAGATGTTTCTGAAGCTAAGTGAGCTCAATCTGTGTCTCCTCTTCAAACCATGAGACTACATTGAAATTTTCAACAGTGCGTATTTGGCACTAATATTTCCCACAGTGAATAAGGCCTGTAAGCCTGTGTTTGAGAGAGAGAGAGCTCACACTGTACATGGTACTCTGGTGGTATTAAACTTTGAGAAGACCAAAACCCACATCACACACTCCATACATTACCCACAGAACTGCAGTGTCACCCAGGCATGTAGCCACATGATAGAAGGCTGCACTTCACTATGGAACCGGTTAAAGATGCCTGCTGATCTCTGTCCATGGTCCTGTCCTAAGGCATCGCAGCTCCCACCTTGCTCAGTGCTGCCAAAGCCACAAACATCTTTGGCTTGTGGCTAGAACTGTGTAACAGGTCCCTGTGTACTTGGCCGTTTGGCCTGGCTTCATCTGAGGCTTCTCCAATGGCTATTGGCAACTAAAGGTGGAAGTGGTTTTCTCTAGACCTCAGTTCCCTAACTTCGAGTCACTCAAGCCTGTCCCAGCATGTTTCAAAGGCTCACCCCGAGAGGGGAAGTACTCAAGTGGCAGGAGCTGTCCTTGTCTAGGCTAGCTTTGAACACGGCAGGCAAGGCACCTGAGTATGTTGGACAAATTGGGGCAGGACACCCCAGACACTATGGATTGGAACCAGCACTTTGTTCACCTGGGCTCGATTTGTGAGCCCTACTATTTACCCCCTCTCTCAACAACTCAGATCTACCTTCATAGGACACTGAACTCAATCAACAAGTTATGTTTGTTTGTTTGTTTGTTTGTTTTGTTTGTTTTTGTTATAAGACTTCAATAAAGTAGTAGAAAGAGAATATCTGCTGTGTGCCACTCTGTTAGAATAGATTGTCATGAACAAAAGACATGATGTGTGTGAAAGTAGATCATAAATCATAAATTTTCATCACTCTCTGTCCTCTGAACCCCAAGGGTCACTTTCTCAGCTATCTACCTATCTAGCATGTGACCATAACCTTTCTTTTCCACATTTATAAAGTAGGAAGTGAGAATTTAAGGTTAATATATCCTAGAGTTTCAAAGCCTTTCATAACTGGCCCCATTCAACCCCTCCAAATTTTGCTTGCTCCATGGAACAAGCCCTTAGCTCCAGACCTGTTGTACATGTCAACTGACTCCCAAATATATTGCTTATTATTCTGCCTCAGCACTTCCTCAGCTCATGCTCTTCCTCATACTCGATATGCTCTTCTCCTTACTGCCTAGTACTGTCATACTTCTATTCCCCGGCTACCACACCTGGGGCATACCCAGGGACCCCCAAACTCCTCTGGTACCCTAAAGCCCTGACTTTTTCTCACCTGTCTCTCAGCCCTGAATCTGCACATCCTGGGAGTGTTGTCTTCCTGTGTTGCCATTTCCCCTTATAGAGTCCTTTGAGGCAAAAAAAAAAAAAAAAAAAAAGTGTCTTTAATTGTCTCTATTTTCTCCTCCTGAGACCTAATACAGGGCCTAAATCAAACACTACCTGAACAACTTATAGAATAGGGATCCTCTTGCCCCTCCAAGGGCTGCTGTAAGGAGAATAAAATGAGACATCTGTCTATTGTCAAGAGAGCTATAGTTTTCTAATCCTGTTTAGGACAAAACAGAGAAGTATTGAGCCAGCTCAATAAATTAAGATACGTTTACTTTAAATGTCAGTTCCATTGTATTTATTTGGAGCCCTCAACATGCTGGGTGCTGCCCCTCAAACAAGAGGAACAGCCAATGCTGATTTTGATTCATTGGCCATTCAATTCTGGAACACCCCTCTTCAGTTCTTTTGGGCCATTCTTTGACATTCACCAGGGAAATGCAGCATAAAGTTCCAGCCAGAGGCCATTAGTATAATTAGTATATAGTCTCTGGGCACAATAGTGGTACATTATATGAAAAGTAATATGGTAGTTTCTTTCATAAGTAATATGATAGTTTTTGCATATGCATATGATATCATAATGTTATTTCTGTCATTCACCTTATTTTAGCCTTCTTGACTAAGATAAAAACGTACATTTTGGCTGAAAGACATCCTGTGTCTGGCCTCGGCATGATAGAAACTTTCTGGGTCCATCTCCAGAATGGCAACATCTCTTATATCCCAGAAATATACAGACACTGTAGCTCCCTTCACTGGGAGCAGGCTGAGTTTGGGGGCTGATAGGGAGATGACATGGCAGGCCAAAAACTACAACACCCTTGGCTGGCATCTGAAAGAATGTAGCCATTTTGTGATACCAGTTCCAGAGGCAGAGGATCATGTAGTCATGTAACATGGAAGTAATCGGGGAATTAAATGTTTTTCCCAAAGAGAAACTCCAGTAAACTCTCTTTAATCTTTGTTATCTAACCTATCAGCCAGTGGTGAGATTATGTTCTCCATGTCCCCTATGGAGAAACTACAGTTCAGAGAGGTTTGATAATTTTCTAAAAAACATACAGTTTGCTTATGGCCAAATTAAGGTTAACACCCAAGATTCTAGGTTGTACTTCATTACTTCATTACTTCATTACTCCACTTTCGTCTAATGGATATGCTACCATTGGTTGTTAAATAGCAGAGGCCAATTATTCCCAAATGGCACCTTCTTCAATTGAAGTTTCACAGTGATTCTCTTATTTAGATCTGCCTTAGAGGGAGGACCACTCTAAAAGAGAGTCTCTGTTACGTTTTTAATCAGTAAGACCCCAGGGAAAGGGATGATGGAGGCTAAGATAGGTCTGACTTTAGTACCACTCTAGATGAAGCAAGGAATGTAGTGAATCCAATCAGTGTTTTACATCCTATCTGTGTTTTTATATTGAGTGCTTCTGTTGTGCTGGGCACTGTGCTCAGATATGGGCATCAGAGTTGAAAGTATCTGCTCTACTCTCCATAAATGAACAGTCTAGAAAGGGAAGAAAACACATAATCAGACAGTGTCAGTATCATATACTAAGCGTAATTATTGCAGTAAACACAAATGCTATGGGAGCACAAAGAGGATGCCAAGGCTAGTCTAAAGGTAGGGATGGGCCCTCAAAAGTTTTTATGGAGTAACTACAGTTAATATCTGTGCCTGCCCATTGAAAATATTCAGTAAAAGTTAGCTATTATCACTATGACAGTACACATTGTCATTGCCCTCAAGGAGCTTATGGTCTAGCAAAGGAAAACATACCAATATATAACTATAATAATATGCAATTTAAGCTATATGGTCTCTTGGAGAAAGCATACATGAATAATAACTCACATTGAGTGAACGCTGCCTATGTGCCAAGCACTATTCTGAGGACATTATATTTATTCCTTCATTTAGTTCCCACAACAAACCTATGGTTAATACAATTTTTCTCAATTATTAATGTAAATGAGGAAACTGAAGCACAGACAAGTAAAGTAATTTGCCCAAAGTCATACAACTAATGGATATTGTTAAGTAGTCACACTTAAACCTGTCTGAAAGAAGAGGAAAAGCCATCTGGAAGATGACCTGGCACTCACAGGTAGGCCATGGCTGGTCTCCTGATAGACATAAGCACTCTTACAAAATATTGACATCAGTGTTACACTGAGAACATGACAAAATGAAACAAAACAAGACTCCTTCATAATTTTCTCTAAGCACAGATAAAAACCCCACAAAAGCCTTATCTCCACTTTAGTCTACCTCCCTATAGATAAGATTGATTAAGATGCCCAGTCATAGAATTGCCCTTGCTTTCTGACAGCATTCAATATATAATTAATTCCCATTTTCTTAAACCCTCCCCCAATTATCCAACCAAAACCCAAATCCTATAACAAATCCTTTTTACCATCCTTTATCTGAGATATCCCATTCCTGTTTTGTTAGTTTGATCTGGCTGCCATAACAAAATATTACAGGCTAAGTGATTAAAACTGAAATTTATTTTCTCACAGTTCTGGAGGTTAAGAATCCAAGATCAAGGTGTTAGTAGGTCTTGTTTCTCCTGAGATCACCATCTCCTTAGCTTGCAGTTGATCTTTTTGTGTTGTCTATGTCCTATTTTCTCTTCTTACAAGGACCTCAGTCATATTAGATTAGGGCCCATCTTCAGGGCCTTATTTTAACTTAGTCGCCTCTTTAAAGGCCCTATCTCCAAACACTGTCACATTCTGGGTTACTAGGAATAGTCAGAGCTTCAACATATGAATTTTTTGGGAAAGGTAAATCAGCCCATAACAGCCATGGTGTATGTTATCCCTCACTCTAACAAGCAGTAAGCCCAAATCGTTGAACTACAGTTGTGTTTCCGTTAGTTTTTGGCTGAAGGGCATTGGCAAAAATTATAACTGGTAACTAGTAATCAATTAACTTTATAAAGGAAGAATAGCATATGTGGTTAATACAGATCAAAACCATGTGCTTTCTGACAACGGAAAAAGAACAATTCATTCTGGACATTGAGATCCAGCCAATAGATGGGTGGCATTTTGCATGGTTAATCTTTTTTGCTTCTTTCTTTGTTTTTGCTTTTGAGAGCAGAAGCCAAATTTTATTTGTCTTTTTATTTATTCTACTGCCTGAAAGATGCAAATATATTTGCACAGTGTCTCACAAATGCAAGACAAATAAGATATCCCTATCCTCAGGACCATATACCTGACTTCCTTGTGACTCAATTTTCTCACTTGTAAAATTGACATAGTAAAATTGTGTTTGTTGTGAAGATTAAATAATTAGTGTAGATTGCTTAGCACAGTGTCTGGCATATAGTAAGGACTCAATAAGTGTGATTATTTCAGGCTGAGTTGCCATTTGTGGATGAGTTTCACAGAAATAAAATGAGAGGGAGAAATAATAAAATTGTTTTGAGCAAGTGGAATGACAGAAACAAAGGCACAGAGATGAGGAGCTGTAAAAGCCATACAGACACTTTATAGTCCAGGAATGAAACACCCATGGTAGACAGCCTCAAACTTGGTAAAGTGACCCAGACCTTATTGTTAATGGGATATCTGGAACATTTGTCTCCAGTACTTTTCCAGGGAAAAGAAAATATGCTCCCACCCCCACCTCTGTACTGTTTCTGGGGAGGGGTTGTATGACAAATGATGGTGAGAAGTTGCACATATCAGATCTCAAAGCCTAAGCCCTGTTAGCCATATGAGACCATAGCTGTGGCAGCAGAGAAATCTGAAATTGGGCCCTGCCTGACTCGAGAAGCTGTGCTTTGACAATGATGCTGGAGCAAGCACACACAAAGTAGCTAGTTTTATCCCTTCTGTTCTAGTACCAACATTTTCATCTCTTGCCTCAGCTCCTAGTGGTGACAACTCCCAAGGCTCAGGCCCAACCTTGCACCCAGAGCTCCAGAAATACTAAATGGTTCCTCCTGAGATGCTTGCCAATCGTTTTGCTGTTTACTGTTGAATTCCCAGGACGTCTGAAGGAAAATGACCGCCTGAGAGATTTTTCAATGACAGTCATCAGGCAGATCTGTTTTCCTTCCTAGCCATATTCAATTTTCCTTCTTTCCTTTATTCCCCAAACATCCCTCCCCAATTGTGTGCCTTCATCCAACGCTTCAAACAGGACCCACGTTCCTGGGGGCCCAGGCCCTGAAGTTAAGAGTAGGTAGAGGTTGAATGGTTAGTGGCTTGGTGGATGAAGCCATTCAAATATTCTTCCCCAAACTTCAGAGTACACCTCTCCGCACACACAACTGCCCCAAAAGGCGTGGGAGAGTGGTGTCCGGTTGCGTGTCTGCCAGGGGAAGAACGCACCAGTGGCGTGGTGGATTGGAAGGGCAGCAGGAACGCGAGTGGGGGGCGGGGTGGAAGTGGGGAAGGGGGGTGCGCGCCCTTTATGACAGGTGGCCGCGCAGTGCGCGCTCCCGGACGCTTAAGGGGAGGAAGAGACAGACGGACAGAGTTGGGGGGGGCACATAAGGAAGGGACCTTAGAGAGGGCAAGGAGAGAGAGAGGAAAAGGGAGGGCTGTGGTGGAGAAGGAGGGTAGAGGGGGGAAGGCGTCCAGCAAGAACAGCCGTGTTGTAGGAAACAATGGCAGGGGCAATAGCGATGGTGGCAGCAGAGGCAGCCCCACTCTGGGCACCTTTCTGAATGGGCAGAGACAGCTCTGAGAGAGGAGGGGACTAGGCAGTGCCTGCAGAGGCTCTGAGAAAAGCGGTAGAGGGAGGAGAAGAGGGAGGAGGAGGAGAAAGAGGAGGAGGAGTAGGAGGAGGAGGAGGGAGGGGTAGGAGCGGGGACTAGGCAGGGGAAGAACCTGGGAAGGAAAACCAGTAGCATCAGCAGCAGCAGCCGCCGCCGCCGCCACAGCAGTAGCATTAGCGGCAGTAGCAGCATTTAGCAATAGCTTTAACAGCTATAGCGACAGTAGCAGCCTCCCTCCTCTCTCCCTCTCGCGGACGGCCGCAGCCACCGCACGGAGCGGGCTCCAGGCGCCGCGCGCGCAGCCCGCTCGCTAGGTAGCTCCAGCCGGGGCGAGAGGTAGTGCAGGCGAAGCAGGGACCCTTAGAGCAGCCGGGCAGCCGCAGAAGCTCTGAGTTTCAGGGCCAGAGCCCGACAGCTCTGACTCCATCTAGCGTGGCGGCGGCGGAGCCTGAGGGAGCGAGCGAGGAGAGAGGCGCGTCCACCTGGCGGGCCCTGCGCATGGAGCTGAGGCAGAGGCGGCGGCGGCGGCAGCAGCAGTAGCAGTAGCAGCGGCGGTGGCGGCGAAGACAGCTCGAACAGCTGAGGCGACGGCGGCAGCCCAGCCTTGACTGCGACCGCGCTAGCTACAGCGCCTGCTGCCTGAGCCCGCCAGCGACGTGCGCCTCAGGAGTCGGCCTGTGAGGTGAGTACGAGCGCTGCCATAAAGCCCCCTGGCCTTCTCGCCGGCTCCCTGGCTGGCTAGGGGTGGCGGCGGCAAGGGATGGAACGAATTGAGGGAAGTCGAACAAGAAGAGAAGGAAGGGAAAACGGAAGAGAGGACGTCTGTGTGCGAATGTGTGCGTCTGTGTATGAGATAGCGAGGCCTCGAGGGCGAGAGATCCCGGCTCGCCGTGACAGGCACTGCAATCTAGGAAAGGCCTCTGTGCTTGCGCCGTAGGAAGGGGACTGCGGGGGGAGGGGAAGCGAGCGGACCGGAGCCGCCGCGCTTATACGCACATAGCCCGGCAGAGTGCTGCTTCCTTTCGGATTGGTGCAGGGTAGAGCCTGGCCAGGGAATGGGGCATGGGCATGGCACGCTTCGGTGAGAGCGGGAAAACCCACGCGGTGGCCGAGGCCGGGTGCTCAGACCAAAGCCGCAAAGGTGCGAAGCCAGGCGGCGTTGGTGACCACAGAGCGCCCCCAGGACACGCGCCACTCGGCCGAGGCTGTGGACAGGTTTAAGTTGAGGGCCAGACTGAGCCTCACCCAGCTCGTCACCTTTGCGGAAACTGGCTGGTGGCCCCTTCCCGCTCTCGGTGGCGGTCGAATTGACGCTTTCCTGTGTGGGTTCTGGCGCTTCTCTCTGCCGCGCCCCGAAACACACGTCGGCTCGCGTGTTGTACACCCTGCAGGGCGGGAAGGCAGTGAGCCGGCGCCGGCAGCCGAGACCCGCTCCGGGAAAGTGTGGAAACCGCGCCGCTGAGTTGGCGCCGTTCCGCTGAGGAATTCAGCGATTTCAGCATGACTGCTTCTGTCTGTCTGATTCGTGAGGGACCGAATCACCCGCGCAAGGTTTTCTGTCTTTTTCGAAGTTAAAAAAAAAAAAAAAATTGGCATCCCCATTTCGACAACAGCACTTTTGATTTTTGTTAAGCTTCTGGTTGCATTTTGGAATAAGTGGTCTCATATTTTGCTTCTGGGTTTTGGCTCCCAGCATATTGTTGAATTCTGTGCACAGCACTACACTTAGCTATGTGGCCTTTTTCTAATGTTGCGTTTTCTAGACTGTTATCTGAAAAGACATGATTTGTGTTGTAGGGCTGGCAGGGCTGTTTTTATAAAATGTCTAAAGCACTCGAATCCCGGGATTTGAATATATCCTTGGTTGTTTTTGGTGGAGTTCCAGGAATATTTTGCTTGGTGAGAAAAGGTGCTATAATGGTCTTCCCTGAACTCCTTACGACCATTTGTTTTGGGGGGGTGAATCTCCCTTACATCTTTTACGCATGAGGTAACATATGACCAAACGTTTTATTTACAGCAGTGACGTTCTTATGGCTGAGGAGAATTTACACTTATTGAAAAAAATATTTTTAGAAGGGAACAAAAAAGTCCTAAGTAACTGTCATTTTACATATTAACTGGGAAAGCTGCTAATCAAATAAAACTGGCTGAGTGTCTGAAACTCTATCTCAGTGAAATATGTGGCTGTGAATATAATTAACCATCTGTCTAGTGAGCAATTTAAATTTGGGCTGGTACATTTTTATTACAGTGTCTAATTTCTGGAAGACGTACATTTTACCCAGCAGTAAAAACAAAAACGTATTTGCTTACTAGGTCAAAAATTTACTTGGTGTGGTGATGGTATTTCCCTCTCTTCCCCCGTGTGTTTCATAGTCCCCACACTGCTTAACCTAGGAGGTCAAAATGAGCCTCTTGTTTTTGCAAATAGCTTTTTTACAATAGAGGAAGGGAAACCAGCCCTGGTGGCTAGTGATTAGACATTTTTGTTTTTTAGAAATACTTTCCAATATTTTAGCTCCCCACAAATCTAGATAGATTGCATGCATGCGAGTTTAAAAATATAATTTTTGGTGCACATGTGTTCAAATGAGGTAGGGTGATTGAACAAAATTTGTAAGACTTGAAATTTTTCTATTTACTTTCTCTGAGTCTGATGAGTTCTCTACCTGGCTCTCCCAACTGGCCCCCCCCAGACACAAACTCATACAAAAACACAACCTTTTGTCCTTTTGGCCAGCTTTTAAGGTTAATGGTGTTTAGATCTGTGATTTTAACAATATACTGAGAAACTGCTTTTTTTTGTAAATCGTAAGTGTAAAATACCATGACATAAAAAAACATTGTATATATATATAAAGTTTCCCTTATGGTGTGATTTTAGCGAGAAATTTATTACTAGGAAAAAAGAGGGATAGAGTTTGAATAGAGATGAAATGGCTCTGGGAAGATTAGATTTGAGCGACCTCCAGCAAATAGCTATTGTTAACATAACATAATTTAAATGAACCATAGATTGATTGTGCAGTAAGCTAGAGAAAGTCATTTAAAGGAAAATACTTTTAAAGCAAATATTTGCCTAAATAAGAGCTCTGATAAATTGGTAACAATTATGTAAGTACATGGCAGAATTTGACATATGTCAAGTCTGTTAAATAAATCAACCTGTTCAGTGAATAAAGTGAATAAATCTTTGATGCATCAGTGCTTTTTCACACACACGCATGCACACACACAAAATTATAACACCCTGTTGCCAAAGTCAAACAACTGCAACACTGCCACTTTCTGTTTCACTTCAACTTGTCTCTTTTCCCTCTTTTTATTTTTTCTGCAATCTTCTGATTACTTGTAAGCTACCCAGTGAGCAGAGAGAACTAAAGGTGTGGTGGTGGCCTGTGTTTCGGAGGTGGGAGAAAGAGAAGAAAAGTGCTAAATGCTGGGGCACTCAAAGATCTGCTCATGGATCCCTGACATGGTCACTATGGAGGTCCAGGTCTCATGGACCACCGTGGTGTATTTGCATAGGAGGACTGGCCTATCCAAAGAAGCATTGGTTGCAGTTTCTCTTTTCCTAAATCCAGTATTAGTAAATATATTTTTTTCATCTGTAAATCCCTTAGTAAGGGGAGAAAAAGAAATTCTATTTGGCATTTGACTTTTACATTACCTTTAAGCTTTTATCTGATGGTGCATATGTTAAGTGTTCCTGGTAGGAGTAAGCAAAAGGAGAAAAGGGCCAAAGTGGGTGAAAGGGAAGGGGAATGGTTCACTAAAGAGTAGGTCATTTGGCTTCCTTTTCCCATCTTAAGAGATTTTAGGTTTTCTTTTACTTCAGAGGAAGTAAATGAAAAAAAAGAAAAGAAAAATCATTTTTTCTTTTCTTTTACTTCCACTGAAGAGTTGGCCACCAGCTCCCTAATGCTCCAACAGAGCACCTTTTCAAACCTAAGGTCATAGGGTCAGACATAAAGAACTTGTTAGCTTCTTTATGCCACTTCTCCAGGGCTTGTTGAAAACAATAAAAAATACATACACCTACTATGTACCCATAAAAATAAAAACAAAGAGCACCGAACGAGATTGATTACTTGGAGCTACCTTTAAGTTCACACCATTTCTCTTGCCCAGAAAATTTCTTTTTAGGCAAAGATGAACATTTCTCTTTTCTCAAATGACAGTGGCTCTGTTTGTAAGTACATCACAACCTTGGGGATATCTGGTCTGGGATGTGGTCAGCTGGGAAAGTGGAAGGTTCGGAGAAGCTGCCTTTTAGTGATGACAGGGTCTTTTATGGGCCAGCTACAGGTAGGCATGAGGACTTCTTCATCTCTGTTCCCTTCAGTCCCTCATTGCCACGGTGATTCACAGGCCTCTGCTAGGGAATGTGCTCATTTTGGTCTTTTTCTGTAGGTAAGTGCTATGATCTGATTTCTTTCCCTATCATCTTCTCTGGTGGAAAAGAAGCTGAAGTCTTCATGACCAACTATGAATACTATGCACACAATTATTACTTTTCCAAAGAACACTTCAACATATAATCTTATTTATCCCCAGTGTGATAATTTTGATATAAACAATTATCTACTGTTTTCTCCAGCACCCCCAAGCCCCATTAAAAAATTTTTCAGCTTCTCACCCTCAGTAGCCCATTTTAAGTGTTATACCATTAGCCTAAACAAGACGCTCCTCCTGATGTTTACTCTGAAGGGATTTAGAGGTTTAGGGCCAAGATTAATTATACCTGGGGCCTGACTGCTAAAGTAGTGCCAAGTCATCCTCCGTCAAGAACAGGTGTAGAGATTCATTTTATTTGGGGGAAGTTAAAACATTTCCTCTATGAAGGACTATAAGTAGAGTGGCCATATGTTGTGGTTTACGCCTGTTGTCCCAGCATACTTATTTTACCCTTGAAAATGTCCCACTTTGGAAAAGAATTTTGTGATCACCTTACTATAAGCCACCTTCTAAAGAAACCATGCTTCTCAATTTGGGGAGGTAATTATATTTGCAAAACTTGAGTGGATAATGAGCTTTGGAGACATTATAATCCCCTAACCCAGCTCAGCCTATCGTTTTCCTAGCTAAAAGATCTTTCTGGAGAAGACCCCCTGAAATGATTCAGGCCTTGGGCCCAACAGAATTTGGGTTACTGACTCCAAAGGCATCTCTCCAAAATGCCTGTGTCTATTTGCACATACACATGCATATAAAGAGGTGGTATCTGCATGTTGGAAAATGGCTGCTCTAACTTTCATGAAAGACTGGTAAGAGTTAATAAGTTTGAAGTTTATCAGGAGAAAGTTAAGTTTAGAGATAACATCCTGACCATGGTAGTCGTAAGATACAAGGGCATAGCACCAAGAGAAGTGTTCGTTCTTTTCAGAATAGGTTTGAGAAGTGCACAGGCAACTTTCTGTTTCAGATAGTTTGTGTGTGGTCTTGATTCTTGTGTATATAGTTTTTCAATTTGCATTTTCCATAATAAACATGATGATCTTTTCAACTGCCTCCCAGTCTTCCCAGTATCCATGATTGGCTTTCATCAATCCAGGGCAGGAGTTAAAAGAAACTATGGCCCACAGACCAAATCTGGCCTGCTATGGAAAGAGAAATAATGCAGACAAGAAGAAAACATGGAACCATTTAGAGTTGCTTCTGCAAACATTTTCAAGCTTCCTCTTCTTAATTGAGCTTCACTTAGTTCAATGTTAGAATGAGTTCACATTTTGTGATTATATTTCAGCTCATATCAAGGGTTTGGAGATTGTCCAGAGCCCGGTAGAATGACAGAGGGTGACCCGAAAAGTGAAATCCACAAATGAATTTTTTGTTTGAGTCAAAATGTCAATAGCTATTTTTTCTTTCCTGCCTTGGTGAATAATCCAAATTTTGTTGTGCCACTAAATTCTTTATGCCTTCCTCCCCAATATTTGCCATGTTATTCCATGCATGCCTGTGATTGCTTGAATAGGAACCTGCTTTGTCTTTAGTTACTAAATAACTGGAACACATTCTGAAGATGTGCTGTTTTACTAAGTAGGGGAGTAGAAAAAATGGGCCATCACCATCTAGCCAATGGTCCCTAACCTTGGCACGAACCCCTGTGAAAATTCAATGAATGCCAAGGATGCTGTCTTCAGAAAAGTGTATATTTACACATACATTTTCAGGAAGCCCAACCATGCATTGTGAGTTTAAAGCCTCAGTACTAACCTTTCTCTAGTTGTTACAGAATTTTCGTTGTATGGCTGTCATGGTCATGGTAGCTTGAAATGGAAGCCATGAAATGACTCTCTCAAAAAAGTATGCTATTGGCATATTTATGGTCCACAGCCCTCAGCTACTGTTACAAGCATTTTTCTGATTAGCCTTCGCAGGCATTTTTTTATTATGAAAAAGAGCCACTTAGCACTCACTTTTACATTACCATTCTCACTGAAAACAAGTCAAGACTAGTTTCCCCAAATTATTGACTTGTCAACTCTCTAATTCTTCAAATGCCTGTTCAGCTTCCACACACCCCCCCCACAAGTTCATCACAAATATATAAAATATATTCCATAAAAGCTCACTCACGTTTCATCTGCTCCTACCTCTCTCTCTTTCATCTGTCCCTCTATTTCTCTTAACCAAGGGTCTGACCAATATTGGGAACTCTTTCTAGCACCAATCATTAGGTATAGTGATGGAGTCAGGGAGGGAGATGGTGTCCAGATACCTTCATGGGGACCCTTAAGACACATGAGTCTTTTGGAGTATTAACCATCTTGGAGAGAGTTAATGTATTTCATCCTGGATATCTAACATTATATATTAATGGCAAAGCTCCTTAAGATTTGCAAACACGAATATATGCCACATCTCTATCTTGCAGTTTGGATGGTAGTAATAGGTGGTGTATTAGTCTGTTCTCATACTGCTATGAAGAAATACCTGAAACTGGGTAATTTACAAAGAAAGAGGTTTAATTGGCTCATGGTCTCACAGGCTGTACAGGAAGCATGGCTGGGGAGGCTTCAGGAAAATTTCAATTATGACAGAAGTGGAAGCAAGCATGTATTACATGGCCAGAGCAGGAGGAAGCGAGCACAGGAGGAGGTACTACACACTTTTAAATAAGCAAAGCTCATGAGAACTCACTCACTACCATGAGAACAGCAAGGAGGAAATCTGCCCCCATGATCCAGTTACCTCCCAGCAGGCCTGTCCTCCAACATTGGGGATTACAGTTTGACATGGGATATGGGCAGGGACACAAATCCAAACCATATCAAGTGGTATTCAGATTCATGAATAAATGTTTATTTTTTCTTGTCTTAGTAGTTTAGACTATTGCAGAGCGTGTGGGTTAATAGAACCCTAAGACTGGAGGGGTTCATTAATGATAATTGATAATTAAATTCAGCAAACACTTATTGAACATCTACTGTGTGCTAAGCCCTGGGATACTGGGGACAGAGAAAATAACAAAATGAGTTTTTCTGCCTTATAGGGAATTAGCTTTGCTCCTGGCTGGGTCTTTTTAGCATCTGCATGAATTTACCCTACGATTTTTCTAATTCAATGTATTCTTCTATTGTTTCTATGTTCTACCCCTTGGTAGTCTGTTTCCTGTTGCTTATAATGGAATGCCTGAAACCGAGTAATTTGTAAAGAAAAGGAATTTATTTCTTATGGAGGATGAAAAGGCCAAGGTAGCGGGGTTGCATCTGGTGAGGGCCTTCTTGCTGGTGAATTATCTGTAGGGTCCTGAAGCAGTACCAGGGCATCATATGGCAAGGGGGCTGAATGTGCTACCTCAGGTCTCTCTTCCTCTTCTTACAAAGCCACCAGTCCACTACCATGATAACCCATTTATCCATTAACCTATTAATCCATCAAATTATGAATGGATTAATCCATTCACCTTTTATAGGCTCCACCTCTCAATACTACCACATCAGAGATTAAATTTCAAGATGAGTTTTGGAGGAGACAAATATTCAAACCATAGCAAAAAATAAGTATAGATGTCCTGTTTTTCCAATACAGGGTTTCTTAGCAAATAGATATCTCTAGCTGAGTTAAGACAAGATTTCCAGCCCCTATGGCAAAATGCTTCTGTTCTTATCCCTGCATTAGTTTAACAGGCCCCATTTAATAGGGAATAATGTGATTGTTTCCATGCAATTCTGAGGCAACATTTCTATCACTGCTATCATTGGTGATGTGGAGTTGCAAATGTCATTAGCCATGATGTATTGACTATTGCTTTAAAATTATAGTATGGAATTATTGATTCTGACTAATGAATTGAATGTACTCTGTAAAAAGCCAGCTGTCCATCTTTGAGTGGTTTGGTTTTTAACCCCTATTTCATAGCATTATCAGTTTTCTACCATGGTTGCTGTAACAAATTTCCAAAATCTTAATGGTTTAAAATAAAAAATTTATAATTTTACAGTTTTGAAGTTCAGAGATTCAGTGTCTGAACTAGGCATTCGCCAGGCTATAATCAAGGTGTAGGCAGGGCTATCTTTTTTTCCAGAGGCTCTGGGGGTAGACTCCAGTTCTTTGTTTCTCTGGCTTCTAGGGGCTGCTGGAATGTTTTGGCTCATGGCCCCATTCCATATTCAAATCTAGAGATGGGACATTGTTTCCTCACACTGCATTACTTCAATCTTGCTTCTGTCATATTTCCTTCTCTGACTCTGACTCTTACACCTCCCTCTTCTGCTTATAATGATCCCTATAATTATATTTGGTCTACCTGGATGGATAATCCGAGATAATCTTTCCATCCCAAGGTTTGTTGATTTGCAACCTTAATTCTATCTGCAACTTTTAATTCCTCCTGTGCCATATAACCTAACGTATTCACAGGTTCTGGGAGTAGGATGTGGACATGTTTGGAAGGCCATTATTCTGCCTACCACAGTGACTTGATCTTTTTTGTTGTTGCTTTTTATTTAGGAATAATGATAGATTCACGGAAAGTTGCAAGGACACTTTATCACATGTGTATATTTGTGTTTTTTATTTACTTTTATTTTTATAGAAACATGGTTTTACTGTGTTGACCAGGCTGGTCTTGAACTCCTGGATTTAAGAAATCCTCCTGCTTGGCCTCCCAAATTGCTTGGATTACTGGTGTGAGCCACTGTGCTGGGCCAGCACATGTATATATTTGTGCAACCACCATCATAATCAAGATATAATATTATTTCATCACTGCTAGAGATCTCTTTTGTGCTACACTTTTATAGTTTTTGTAGTCACATTCACCACTCCTTTGCCATTTCAAACTCCTTGCAATCACCAATATATTTTCCATATCTAAAGTTTTATTATTTCAAGATTTTTATATAAATGGAATCATAGAGGATGTGACTTTGGGGGGTTGGCTTTTTTTCACTCAGCATAATTCCCTTGAGATCCATCCCAGTTGTTTTGTGCATAAATAATTCATTTATTTTTACTGTTGAACAGTATTCCATGGTATGACTGTGTCACGGTTTATTTGATCATTCACCTGTAGGGAGAAATTTTGGTTGTCTCCATTTTTTGGTTATTACAAGTAAAGCTGTATGAACATTAGCATACACGTTTTTTTTTTTCTTTCTTTTTTTTTAGTGGGGGGCGGTGGAGTGGGATGGAGACCCGCTCTGTTGCCCAGGCTGGAGTGTAGTACTGCAGTCTCAGCCCACTGCAATCTTCACCTCCCAGGTTCAAGCAATTCTCTCACCTCAGCTTCCCAAGTAGCTGGGACTACAGGAGCATGCCACCATGCCCAGCTAAGTTTTCTAATTTTTGTATTTTTAGTAGAGACAGGGTTTCACCATGTTGGCCAGGCTGGTCTTAAACTCCTGACCTCAGGTGATCCACCCGCCTCAGCCTCTGATTACAGAGTTGGGATTACAGTGCTGGGATCACAGGCATGAGCCATTGCACCCGGCCTAGCATTTTTGTGTGAATGTAAGTTTTCATTTCTCTGGGAGAAGTTCCCAGGAGTTCAATTGCTGCATTGTATGGTAAGTGTATGTGTAGTTTTTTAAACTAAAAACTAATTTTGCAATTTTTTTCAGAAACTGAAAATCTATTTTCCAAAGTGTCTATAAATACATGATTTATTATAGTCTACTAGTATCATTTTACTTGTTTGAGTAAATTATAGAAACCTTACCCCTCTTTATGTTCCTTGAACTTTCCCCACTTACAATTGCCTTACTTTCTCTGCATATATTTAGAACTACATTAAACAATGCTTTAATTTTTGCTTCAACCCTCAAACATAATTGAGAAACCCAATGGGAGAAGCAAAGTCAATTATATTTACCGTTACTTTTACTCTTTCTGTTGTTCTTTGTTCCTTTCTGAGGTTTCAAGATTCCTTCTTTTATATTTTCCTTTCTGTTAGAGATCTTCCTTTAGTTATTCTTTTAATGCAGGTTTGCTAGCAACAGCTTATCTTAGTTTTTCTTTATCTGAGAATTTATTGATTTCCCATTCATTCCTGAAGGATATTTTCACCTGATGTAGGATTCCCGATTGAGAGGTTGCTGTTGTTGTTGTTGTTTCCCGAAAGCACTTGAAAAATGTGCCATTTCTTTCTGGTCTCCATGGGTTCTGATGAGAAATCTGCTTTTATTTGAATTGTTTTATACTTGTAGTTAAGATGTCATTTCTCTCTTGCTGCTTTTCAGGTCTTTTTTTTCTTTAGTCTTTAGAAGTTTGACTATGATGTGCCTTGGCTTAGATTTCTTTGGGTTTATCTGATTTGGGATATGCTAAGCTTCTTATGTCTGTAGGTTTATGTCTTTTGCCAAATTTGGGAAGTTTTCAAGTATTCTTCCTTCAAATAATGTTTTTGTCCTATCTTCTATTCTTCCTGGTTTCTTCTGATAACAGAAAAGTTAGATCTTGTTTCTGTAATTCTGCGGGTCCCCAAGACCTGTGCATTTTTCTCAGTCTATTTTTTCTCTTGTTCAGACTAGATAGTTTATATCATTTTATCTTCAAGTTAAGTGATTCTTTTCTCAGTCTTCTTCATTCTGCTGTAGAGATCATACATTGAGTTTCTATGTTTTGGTTATTATATTTATCATTTCTAAAATTTCTACTTGGTTTGTCTACATATCCTCTTTCTTTTATGATACTTTCTATTTTTCGTTTCCAGAGTGTTTCTAATTGCTTATTGAAACATTTTTGTGACGGTTGGTTTAAAATCTTTGTCATGTAATTCTAATATCTTCTTTATCTTGGTTTTGCCACCTATTGCTTGCCTTTTTTCATGCAGTTTGAGATCTTTCTGGTCATTGGTATGATAAGTGATTTTTATAGAAATATGGACATTTTGTGGTATGTTATGAGACTGGATCTTATTTAAACTTTCTGTTTTACCTGGCTCTCTCTGGCACTGCTCTAGCTCCAGGAGCTCCAACTCCTGGGGAAGGGAATTGCTGTCTTGTTACTGCCAGATGGAAGTAGAAGTCCGGGTTTCCCACTCTTGCTTGTTGACAGTTGGAGGGCAGCACTTCTCATTATTGCTTGTTAGGGGTTGGAATTTCAACCACATTTTAAGTGCTTGGTAGCCGCGTATGTTTATCGGCTACCATATTGGACAACATGCATGTGGAACATTTTTATCACTATTCTAGGAATGCTAAGGTTGGTGGAGGGAGCAGTCAAAGAGCTTGGCACTACAGGAATTGGGGTTGGGATTACTATGGCAGAGGTGGAATAAGACAAGGACCTAGTTATTGGATCTGAGGTCCTTGACTAGGGTTTGGTTCCAAAACCTGAGGTGCTGTGAGTTCTATCTAGAGAAAAAATATGGGCACAGATAACTCATCTGGTTAATATGGATCCAGTAGAGCAGAGTTAGTATCCATAGTATTAGCCAATTTTTTTCCTCTCAGCCATTGTAAAAGACATGGAGTGGCATGCTGCAGATCCTAGTATCACTCCATTTGAGTAGAGGGAAAGTTTTCCCTATTAGAGGGCAGTTAGTTTGCTTATTTGTAGCAACAAACTCTACCTCCATGACTGAAGTAACCATTGATTGAGGAAACATTAACAGAAAAGAGCAAGTTATGAAAAGGGTATTCATTTAGTTAATAGGATCTAGGGTTTATTTGGCATCTTGGTGGCCTTAATGTTCTAATCCTTGAGGCTTCCAGCATGTTCAGCCAGATGGGGAGCATTTGTGTAAGAGCTCTGTCCTTCACTGAGCTCTGTGTTGACTTGTTGGCACTTTTTGTCCAAGTCCCAGAGAGTTAGTAGACCCTGTTACATAGCTTCTTTGTACACTAAAATAACTGTTGCCTTCTCAAGTCTCCTTTGCTTAGATTAGTGGGGGTGTACTCAATGTAGATTCAGTGTTTTCAATCTCCCTTTGGGGCAGTTTGTTATATTTTCTCTTACTGGCTCTATTTGTGTATACATCTAATGTGCTTGTATTTATGGGCTGCCTGTGTACTGTATCTCTTGGCAAGGGAAGTGGAATACCCAGTGTCTATTGAATATGTATTGTATGTATGGTATATTGGTTACATGGCCTTTTCCCATAGCAAGACCTATATGTGCAAAGCTGTGGCTTTGGCATGTTAAGATATTTCAAAACACAGTCAAATCCACTTGGCTAAATAGGTGAAAGAAAGAGGGAATTGAGCCAAGGCTATAGTGGGATCTTCAGATCTATGTGGTTTGACTTAAAATGAAACAAAAATACACACTCGTTTGAGAAAGAAGTCATTTCAGAGTTAGGCTGTAAAGAGAAAATAAACATGCTTTATAACCCAAAGTCAAGGTGTTGGTTGTAAAACCCTAGACCTCAGCTCACCCAGATCCTTCCAGTATGTATATATATGGGGAGGAGGTGAACATTGCTGGTCTGCTTCTCAGAGATATAGAGATGGTATTATGGGAGCAACCAAAATCCAAATTTGTCATCTTGTCTCTTAAGAAGGCTCCAAATATGCCACTTACTTTTGAAGACAGTAGTCACTAGTTGTGCTGAGGGGCCAAAGGGTCAGAATACTGCTATATAAATCTAGGAAGAGAACCTGGAATCAGCCTTTCTTGCCATTGATTTTACCATTTTCCTATAAACCGCTGTATTTGTTTTCATGCTGCTAATAAAGATATACTCAGGAAGAAAGAGAGGTATAATTGGACTTACAGTTCCACACGTCTGGGGAGGCCTCAAAATCATGGCGGGTGATGAAAGACACTTCTTACATGGTGGCTGCAAGAGAAAATGAGGGAGATGCAAAAGCAGAAACCCCTGGTTAAACCATCAGATCTCACGAGACTTATTCACTATCATGACAACAGTATGGGGGAACTGCCCCCATGATTCAAATTATCTCCCACCAGCTCCCTCCCACAGCATGAGTGAATTATGGGAAAACAATTAAAGATGAGAGTTGAGTGGGTACACAGAGCCAAACCATATCATTACACCCCTGGCCCCTTCAAATATGATGTCCTAACATTTCAAAACCAATCATGCCTTCCCAATAATCTCCCAAAGTCTTAATTCATTTCAGTATTAGCCCAAAAGTCAACGGTCCAAAGTCTCATCTGAGACAAGGCAAGTCCCTGCTGCCTGTGAGTCTCTAAAATCAAAAGCAAGCTAGTTACTTTCCGGATACAATGAGGGTACAGGTATTAGGTGAATACAGCCATCCAAATGGGAGAAATTGGCCAAAACAGAGAGGTTACAGAGCTCATGCAAGTCCAAAATCCAGCATGGCAGTCAAATTCCAAAGCTCCAAAATTATCTCCTTCAATTCCATATCTCAATACAGGTCATGCCGATGCAAGAGGTAGGTTCCCATAGTCTTGGGCAGCTCCATCCCTGTGGCTTTGCAGGGTATAGAACCCCTCCTGGATGCTTTCACAGGCTGGAATTGAGTGTCTGTGGCTTTTCCTGACACATGTTGCAAGCTTTCAATTGATCTACCATTCTGGGGTCTGGAGGATGGTGGGCCTCTTCTCACAGCTCCACTAGGCAGTGCCTCAGAAGGGACTCTATGTGGGGCCTCTGAACCCACATTTTTCTTCTGCACTGCCCTAGCAGAGGTTCTGCATGAGGGCTCTGCCCCTGCAGCAGACTTTTGCCTGGGTATCCAGGTGTTTCCATGCATCTTCTGAAATCTAGATGGAGGTTCCCAAACCTTGCTTCTTGACATCTGTGCACCGACAGGCTCAGCACCATGTAGAAGCTGCCAAGGTTTGGGGGCTTGCACCCTCTGAAACCATGGGCTGAGCTGTACCTTGGCCTCATTTAGCAACAACTGGAGCAACTGGGACACAGGGCTCCAAGTCCCTAAGCTGCATACAGCATGGAGACCTTGGGCCCAGCCTGTGAAACCATTTTTCCTCTTAGGCTCCCAGGTCTGTGATGGGAAGGGCTGCCATAAAGACCTGTGACGTACCCTGGAAACATTTTCCCCATTGTCTTGGGGATTAATATTTGGCTCCTTGTTACTTATGCAAATTTCTGCATCCAGCTTGAATTTCTCCTCAAAAAATGGGTTTTTCTTTGCTACTGCATCATCAGGCTACAAATTTTCTGCACTTTTATGCTCTGTTTCCGTTTTAAAAGGGAATTCTTTTAGCAGCACCCAAGTCACTTCTTGAATGCTTTGCTGCTTAGAAATTTCTTCTTCCAGATACCCTAAATCATCTTTCTCAAGTTCAGAGTTCCACAGACCACTAGGGCAGGGGCGAAATGCTACCAATCTCTTTGCTAAAACATAACAAGAGTCACCTTTGCTCCATTTCCTAACAAGTTCCTCATCTCCATCTGAGATCACCTCAGCCTGGACCTTATTGTTCATATCACTATCAGCATTTTTGACAAAGCCATTCAACAAGTCTAGGAGGTTCCAAACGTTCCCACATTTTCCTGTCTTTTTCTGAGCCCTGCAAACTGTTCCAGCCTCTGTCTGATACCCAGTTCCAAAGTCTGTCTGATACCCAGTTCCACATTTTCAGGTGTCTTTTCAGCAACGCCCCACTCTACTGGTACCAATTTACTGTATTAGTTCGTTTTCATGCTGCTGATAAAAATATACCCGAGAATGGGAAGGAAAAGAAGTTTAATTGGACTTACAGTTATACATGGCTGGGGAGGCCTCAGAATCATGGCAGGAGGTGAAAGGTACTTCTTACATGGCAGTGGCAAGAGAAAACGAGGGAGATGCAAAAGTTGAAACCCCTGATAAAACTATCAGATCTAATGAAACTTATTCACTACCACAATAACAGTATGAGGGAAACCGCCCTCATGATTCAAATTATCTGCCACCGAGTTCCTGCCACAACATGTAGGAATTATGGGAGTACAATTCAAGATGAGATTTGGTGGGGACACAGAGCGAAACCATATCAGCCACTGTGGGATATGTGTGTGTGTGTGTGTGCATGTGTGCACATGTTATGTTTTTCCCTAGTTCAGTAATGCTTTGGTTGCTACACTTACATGGATTTAGCACCTGAATGAACAGAAAAACCCATTTGTTTATTGTCCAAATAAAGTGGGGATGCCATGACATTGCTAACTCGCATGATTCATGATTCATTAAGGCCAGAATACTTCTAGACAATCACTGAAAGGTGAAAAGCAGGTAAGTGAATTCATCTCTTCCCTTTGAATTTCACCTTTAATATTATACCCTTATATATGACTTCAGTGTCTTCCAGCACTGAGTACCATTGGTTAAGGGAAGGCCAGAGTGGATGCAGTTAACACTAGGAATGGAATTCCTTTTATTTTCTGAAAATTCAGTTTATAGTTCATTAGAGATGGAAGAATTCACAGGCCTGCCTGAGACAACCAGGCCGTATACTTGACAAGAGCACCCCAATTACACTTTGAAATGAAAGCCTATTTTGGCATAATATGCACTGAAAGGAAAAGTGTGCTCTTAGGTGTGCCCTTTACTTTGCCTTTTGGACTGTCCTCTTGGGTTTCATCAGCCTTTGTCTGATCTGTATGGCTCTGGCCCCATTCCCAATAACCCTCTAGGAGGCCCTGCTCCATGTCATGTACTTATGGCACTGAAATACCAGGTGCCACATGGTATAAGGTAGCAATGACCACAAGGGGCCCAGAGGAGGATGTTTGCAGAGGGGAGCAGCCTTTTTCCAGATCCTCAAATAGTGGGAGTGCTCAAGCAGCTGAGACAGCCTGAGGTGGGAGAAGAAGCAGTGGATGATAGGCCAGAGCTGCCGTCTCCCTTGGTTGTTGAGATGGCCAGCTGAGGCACAGTTGTTTGTTCATTGGTCCTGAGGAAGTAAAATCATATATTGATGTTTCTTCTTTTAGGAGACAGACTGATGTTAAGGGACCATAGGCATTTAGGCTGCCAATAATAATACCTTATCATCCTATAGCTCCTTTCTTCTAAAGGATTCAAAGGACTCCTATGTTTTATTTCATTTGGCCTCACAAACATCTTCATGGAAAGGTTAATATTGATGACCGTATAGGACAAGCTGCTCTCCCTCCCTGGACCTCAAAATTTTCAAATTGTGAAATGAAGGCTTGGTCTAGAGATGATGATCTCTAAGGTCTTTTCCCACAGTAACAGCTTCTATGGTGGCAACGTTTACCAGTTGGAGGAATTAAGTCTCAGACACTTTAAAGTGAGTTGCACACAACTACACTGTCTATCAGGTACAGAGTGATGATTACAAGCCCAGGCCATGATCTCTTCCCTTAGCTTGCCCTGTCAGTGGTCTCTTTGAACAGTGAGGTAAGGGGGGGCTCTTGCTTCTGAACACACAAAGGCTGTACTTATTCATTGCATTTAACACTCTACCTTCACCTGACCACCTTCCCAAACTACCTCTTGTCACTTAGCAGCAGGGCCTTCAACCTTTCCCTTGATGTTCTTCGGGATTCATATCTTGTTTGACTGCAGCTGTTTTCCTGGCATATTGTGTGACTAGATGCAAGGTCATTGCTACCCTTAGAGAGTAAAGTTTGGAGCCAGCACTTCAGTTACATCAGGAAAGAGAGGCTGTGCCTCCTGTGTGTGGCAGGGGGTCAAAGTGAGAAAAACCATTCAAAAACATTATATGATAAGGTGCCCTGAAAAAGCAAGGAGGGCCTATAGATTAGGGCTGGGGAAAAGGACCTGGCCAAAGGTACAATGGGGGAAATCTGCAGATAGTGAGTGGATGAAAGCAAATACATTCAGTGATCAATTAATATGCAGCAAAGAGGCTAGGATGCCTGAGATTTCTTTGAAGTTGGAGGATAAACATGGCATTTATGACTGTGACAGGGATTTATCTTGGGAGAGGGCAATAGGGGGAAAATGAAAACCTTTATTTTTCAGCAAGTTCAGCTTTTGTAGTAAGACATTTAACTTAAGAAATGCAAGCTAAGTACTTTGAGGGAATAAATCCAGACAACCATATTCCCCATATGACTCCTAGAAACCAGTAGGAATTTGGCTCAAGAAGGGATGGCAGAAGGTGATTTGTGGTGTTATAAAAGCCTCCTTGGAAGCCAAGATGGAAAATTTGTCCCTGAAAGGCTATGCGGTTGGAGGAGACCCACTGGAAGTTTCTGTCCAGAGAAAATAAATGAAACAGAAAAGAGCTTAAAAACACATGGTGGAGAGTGAAATCTGGGACACCCGGAACCCATATCTTGTAACAGGTTCATTTGTTAAACTCCTGGCTTATGATCTAGAACAGGATTTTGTTCATTTCCTTGGGACAAAAAGGTCTTTAGGCTCCAGAGCCTCTCTCTATCTTATGCCAGTCCACACTCTCTTACCCCTTCTTTCATTTCTCTTTTCCTTTTTTTTTTTAAGAGATGGGGTCTTGCTCTGTCACCCAAGCTGGAGTACAATGGCACAATTACAGTTTACTGTAGTCTTAATTCCTGGACTCAAGACATCCTCCTGCCTCAGCTTCCCAAGTAGCTGGGATTACAGGTGTGTGCCATCATGCCTGGCTAATTTTTTAAAAGGAATTTTTTATAGAGACAGAGTCTCGTCATCTTGCCCAGGCTGGTCTTAAACTCGTAGGCTCAAGCAATCCTTCCACATCAGCCTCCCAAAGTGCTGGGATTACAGGCATGAGCCACCCTGCCCAGCCTTGTTTTCCTGTTTCTCTCATTTTAAGAATAAATTCATTTATCATTTATCAAAATAATCTGTGAACATTTCACAAATATGTAAATAGAGAAAATAAATAATTCAATATTTTGTTTTTAGAAATTATTTATGTCTTTATTTTTATTTTGTTTTGTTTCATTTTGTTTTTGAGACAGATGGAGTCTCACTCTGTTGCCTAGGCTGGAGTGCAGTGGTACAGTCTCAGCTCAATGCAGCCTCCACCTCCCTGGTTCAAGCAATTCTCATGCCTCAACCTCCCATGTAGTTGGGATTACAGGTGCCCGCCATGACACCTGGAAAATCTTTGTATTTTTAGTAGAGACGGGGTTTCATCATGTTGGCCAGGCTGGTCTTGAACTCCTGACCTCAAGTGATCTGACCGCTTCGACCTCCCAAAATGCTAGGATTACAGGTGTGAACCACTGTGCCCGACCTTTGTCTTTATTTTGAATAATTATAAAAGTACTTAAAAGACTGGGAATAATATAAGAAACACACTTGGATCTCTACTCGGAGAAATAAATCATTACAGACAAGTTAAATTCTGTCCCCTATTTTCAGTCACATTCCTCTCCATTCATTTTCAGAACCAAGCACTAAGATAAACTTGGTATGGATTCTTCCATTTTATTTTATACTTTTGCATGAAAGTATGCATCTCCTCTCCCCTCTTCCCATAAATAATGCATAAAACTTGTCCATGTGTTTTTAAAATTTATATAAGTAATATCTTAATGTATGTGTCATTCTGCAACAAGCTTTTGTTTGTTTGTTTTTATTTTTACTCAATGTCTTCTTTTGGAATTTATTCTATTTTCTTTTACAACCCCCTTTTCTACTCAAAGTGTGCCCTGAAGCTGATGACATGTACATTACTTTTTCATGACATTTTTTATGATAATAATATATATAATCACATTACAGGTAAATTGGAAAATCCAACCAATTGATGGTTGTTAGGACCAGAGAGCTCAGTGTCCTGCTGTAGACTTCGATTTGCAAAGGTTCTAGGCAGCTAGGCTAGCCTAGTGGTTCTGCGTATAAAATACTGAAGAGCAAAATTGGAAGGATCTCTAGGGACACTTTCTTGCTTGTCTGTTACCCCGTTCCATAAAATAGTGAAACAGAGGCCAAGAGAAGGAAAATGACTAAACAAGGGCACACATTCATTGAATATTGTACTCTAGGTTTCTGGCTCCCTGTCTTGAACTTGAAACCTTTCCAAGGAAAAAGAGAGAGAAAAGTGGGGAAAGAGAGGGAGAGAGGGAAGGAAACCTAAAACTGCAGTTTTTCATTGTAAAAATTCATCCATTTTAATAAAGGGTGGGAAATACAGAAGAGTAGAAAAATGAATATATCAAGGATTGCCCATTTTCCTAATTTGAGCTTCTGATCTTTTTTCTTATACAATTTTTATTTCTCTGATTGTACCTTGTCTTGCTTTTTTTCACTTAACTTTATAATGTCATAATGCACTTTTTTTTCAAAAAGCAGACTTCTACATTGAAATCTTGACAGTAAATATTTTTAAGGCACATAATTGCTATTTAACCATTTAAAATGGTATAGGAAGGGACTTGTGTAGGAAAGAAAACAATGATGTGGTATATTTTCTAGCAAGTTTGTTCCTGTCCTTTGGCCAGATCTTTTTCTTCTAAAACAAAACAACAATAACACTAAGACCTAGGTAGACATTTCTAGGATTCCTGCTATTTAAGTATTCATTCAGAGAAGTTTCATTACTCTCTCAAATGGCTTGAGGTGTGACCAAAGGTCACTCTAATATACTCCCCTCCACTTACAAGGCAAGGGCAAGTGTTGCCCTTGGGGCCTAACAGGAACCAATTCTAAATCTACCTGGGTCATGGAAGCTGACCCTGAGGAAAAGACTGTGGTCATTTTTCCCAGTCCATAGAGTGAGGTGGGGTGCTCAATTTTTCCAGAGCCTAAGCACAAAGACAGTTACAGTCATTAAAACTTCTTCAGCCCTTACTGTGAGAAGCGAGACATTCATCCCCCCTAAAGCCACACCACTTCACACACACACACACACACACACACACACACACACACACAATTAGAATTATTGCCTACAGTTTTGGTTGCATTGTGTAATTGTAATATGTGCAAAAGTGCATTTAACTATGAAGGCCTGCTGGGAGAAAGGAAGGTGATGGTTTATTATTCTAGTCAGTTCAGCATGTTTGAAACAGTGAAGCAACAAGAGATTAAGCTGCTTGCTCAAAGTCACATAGCAAAAAGTATGATTCTGAGATTAACGAAAAATGAAAGCACCCTTATTCTTGGTCTTGGGCCTTGAAAGCTGGGCCTTAGCCTGCTGAAGCTCACTGTACTTCTGCTTTAATCAGTTTAATTTGTTGCTAGCGTGCCCTTGCCACCTTTGATTGTCTTTGCATCTGCCAAATATCAGTTCGCAGTAGTTGTTTTGAAATGCTTGACAGTTTCAATTTTTCAATTCCAGGCTCTATTTTTTCTCACAGGGCTAGAAAGCCACAAGTCATAGGGTGCTCTTGCTTCCAGGTTGTAGAAGCCAATGTTGGAACAAGTCCCACTGTGTTTACCTCCAGATAGTGGCTAGCTGTTTCTCTGACCCAAACTTGCTCAGGTCTGGGGTTTTCTGTGTGTGTGTGTGTGTGTGTGTGTGCGCGCACACACACACATGCACGTGCATGCACCTGAGAATCAGTGAGGACTCCAGGACTGGAAATGTTCAAGGTTTTGAATATAAATAATTGAACAAATTCTTCTATAAAGAAACCTTCTCCCCTGCCATAAGATTTTCTTCTTAATGATACTTACTTCTGCAGTTCATTGACGTTTAGAAATAGGCAGAGTGAAGCCTCCCTGAACATGTACTTGCTAGGCCATAGGGTGCTCTTGCTTCCAGGTTGTAGAAGCCAATGTTGGAACAAGTCCCAGCTGTGTTTACCTCCAGATTCAAGTTTTAGTTCAGGGGATCTCCTTCCCACACCCTTTTCCCCTCCTTCCGACAAAGGCAGCTGAGGTAAAGCTGCCTTTAATAAGGAGTGGCCTTCGGCACTGCAGTAGCATTTACCCTTCAAACTGGGCAGACAGCTTCTCTGTGGGGAGTCTGAGCCTGCCACCTCTATCACACAGGTATTGGGAAATATTAAGTGGCACTTACTGCAGTCTAACCTCCAAAGAACTTTCCTGCATGCTGACCAGCTGGAGTATGGGACACCTTGCCATTTTTTGCTTATCCAAAGACCCCCACCTAAACAGGTCTGAATGCAAATGCATGGGTGAAAGAGGTAAGTAGGGGGCACCACAGAAAGCTCACAACTGTCCTCAGACTCTAGGTACCTCATGTAAGTGGAATTATACAGTATTTATTTGTCTTTTTGTAACTAGTTTATTTCACTTAATGTTCTTCACCATAATGTTCTTCAGGTTCATCCATGTTGTAGCATGTGTCAGAATTTACTTCATTTTTAGGCTGAATAATATTTCATGTGTGTATATGCCACATTGTGCTTATCCATTCATCCATCAATGGACACTTGATTACCTTCTACCTTTTGGCTATTGTGAATAATGCTGCTATGACAATGGGTGTACAAATATCTCTTCAATACCCTGCCTTCAGTACTTTTGAGTATATACCCAGAAGTGTGATTGCTGGGTCATATGGTGACTATTTTTAATTTTTTGAAGAATTTCCAGACTGTTTTCCATAGTGGTTGCACCATTTTTTCAGATCCTCACCAACGTTTGTTGTTTTCTGTTTTTTCGATAGTAGCCATCCTAATGGATGTGAAGTATCTCATTGTGATTTTGATGTGTATTTTCCTAATAACTAGAGATGTTGAGCATGTGCTCATGTGCTTATTTGCCACTTATATATCTTCTTTGGAGAAATGTCTATTTGAGACCTTTGTTCATTTTAAAACTTAGGATGTTTGGTTTTTTGTTATTGAGTTATAGGAGCTCTTTATATATTCTGGATATTAATACCTTATCATATATACGATTTGCAAGTATTTTCTTTTTGTACATTGCCCTTTTACAATGTTAGTGCACAATAGTGTTATTCAATGCACAGAAGTCTTTGATTTTGATATAGTCCAATTTATTTATTTTTTCTTTTGCTGCCTGTGCTTTGTTCTTTTTCCTCAAGATTGCTGTGGTTGTTCAGGGTCTTTTGTGGTTCCATGTGAGTTTTAGGATTGTATTTTTCTATTTCTGTGAAAAATGTCATTGGAATTTTGGTAGGGATTGCATTCAGTCTTTGGTAGGGATTGCATTAGATCACTTTGGGTAGTATGGACACTTTATTTTTGTTGAGATGAAGTCTCTCTCTGTCACCCAGGCTGGAGTGCAGTGGCGTGATCTTGGCTCACTACAATCTCCACCTCACAGATTCAAGGAATTCTCCTGCCTCAGCCTCCCAACTAGCTGGAATTACAGGAATATGCCACCATGCTGGCTAATTTTTTGTGTTTTTAGTAGAGACAGGGTTTCACCATGCTTGCCAGGCTGGTCTTGAACTCTTGACCTCATGATCCACCCACCTCAGCCTCCCAAAGTGCTTCTTCTAATCCATGAAAATGGGATATCTTCCTATTTACTTGTGTTTTCTTCCATTTGTTTCATCAATGTTTTATAGCTTTCCATGTATAGATCTTTCACCTCCTTGGTTAAATTTATTCTTAACTTACTTTATTGTCTTTGATGCTATTGTAAACAGATTTTTTTTGTTTTTTGTTTTTTTGAGATGGAGTCTTGCTCTGTCTCCCAGGCTGGAGTGCAGTGGCTCGATCTCAGCTCACTGCAACCTCCTCCTGCCGGGTTCAAGCAATTCTCCTGCCTCAGCCTCCCAAGTAGCTGGGACTACAGGCGCATGCCACCATGCCTGGCTGATTTTTTGTATTTTTAGTAGAGATGGGGTTTCACCATGCTGGCCAGGCTGATGTTGAACTCTTGACCTCGTGATCTGCCCACATTGGCCTCCCAAAGTGCTGCGATTACAGGCGTGAGCCACCATGCTCAGCCCCAGAATTGTTTTCTTAATTTCTTTTTTGGGTAGTTCATTATTAGTGTATAGAAATACAGTTAGTTTTTGTATGTCGATTTTGTGTCCTGCAGCTTCACTGAAATCATTGATCAGTTCTAACAGGTTTTTTTTTTTGAGTGGGGGGTGATCTTTAGGGTTTTGTATATATAAGATCATGTCTTCAGCAAAGAGAGACAATTTAACTTCTTTCTTTCCTATTTGATGCCTTTTATTTCTTTCTTTTGCCTAATTTCTCTGGCTAGAACTTTCAGTACTATGTTGAAAAGAAGTTGTGAGAGTGGACATCCTTGCCTTGTTCCTGATTGTCGAGGAAAGTATTTCAACTTTTTATTGATAAGTGTGATGTTAGCTGTGGGCTTGTCGTCATTGGGTTTTTGATAGGGATTGCACTGAATTTGTAAGGTCTCTTTGGGTGGCATTTACATCTTAACATTTAAGTATTCCAATCCATGAACACAGGATGTCTTTCCATTTATTGGTGTCTTCTTTAATTTCATTCATCAACATTTTGTACTTTTCCATGTACAAGTCTTTCTTCTCCTTGGTTAAATTTACTCCTAAGTATTCTTTGTGATGGTACTGTAAATCGAATTGATTTCTTCATTTCTTTTTCTGATTGTTCCTTGTTAGTATATGGAAATGCAACTAAATTTTGCATGCTGATTTTGTATCCTGCAACTTTGCTGAATTTGTTATTACTTATAACAGCTTTTTGTAGAATTATTAGTTTTCCTATTTAAAAAAATTATTTTAGAACTGTTTTACATTTACTGAGTTATTGTGATAATAATACAGAAAATTCCCACATACCTCACACCAACTTCTCCTGTTATTAACATTTTCCAAGAGTGTGGTACATTTGCCACAATTAATGAACTGATATTGATATAATTAACTAAAGTCTATGTTTCCTCAGTTTTCTTCTAATGTTCTTTTTCTGTTCCAAGATCCCATCCAGGATACCATGTGACATTTAGCTGTCATGTTTCCTTAGGGTCCTTTTGACTGTGACAGTTTCTCAGGCTTTCCTTGTTTCTGATGACCTTGATAGCTTTGAGGATTCATGGTGTAGAATATCCCTTCATTGGGTTCAACTGATGTTTTTCTCATGATTAGACTGGGGTAATACATTTTGAAGAAGACCACAGGGAAAAAGTGCCCATATCATTACATTGTATTAAGGACATATGCTATCAACATGCCTTAACACTGCTGATGTTGACTGTAATCATCTTGTTAAGGTAGTGTTTATCAGGCTTCTTTAGGGTAAAGCTACGTTTTTCTCATTTCCATAATGTACTCTCTGGAAAGAATCACTTTGGGCAATTCACACTTTAAGATTGGGGAGTTATGTGCCACCTCCTTGACGATGGGGTATCCACATACATTATTTGGAATTCTTGTGCACTGGAGATGTGTCTATTCTTGCTCATTTATTTATTTCTTCAATCATTTATTTATGTAAGTATGGACACATGCATATCATGCATATTTATTTTAAACTTTGTAGTCCAGTACTTCTTTATTTTGTTTGTTTCTCAAATTGTTTCAGCTTTGGCCATTGGGAGCTTTTTTGGTTAACTCCTGTGTCCTTTTGACATGCCTTCGCCATGTGATTTAATTTTTGTTCTTTTGAGATTAATTTTTTTTCTGCCTCTGCCATGAAAAACTTAATCATTTCCAGCATATGACAGCCTTTCAGAGTTATAAAAACATCCACCATTACCCCCTCTAGTCTTCTCCAGACTAAACATTTCCCACTCATTCCTTTACACATTCCTCATGTGACAGATTTATTGACCCTTTATTCTTCTAGCAGCTTTCTTCTGGAAACATTCCATTTTGTCAGCTACCTGAAATACCTCCTTTCGCTCTCCTAACCCTCCACAACAATTATAAAATTTAAGAGAAATCAAAGGCAGTTCTTCTACTGGAAACTATGCATGATAGCAAATAGTACCCAGACTGTGTCACTGAATGAAAAATAATCCCTGTATTAGAATAAAGACCCTTAGAAATTAGAGGAGAAATATATGTTTCCATTTAGTACAGAGTTTACTATTTTTTCAAATCTATTTAGGAACCTATTGGTTTGACTCTCCTGACCCATTTGTGAGGTAGGTAGGGCAGTTAGTGATATGCCCAGAAAGCCAAAGCTCAGAGAAGATGCCTTATTCAAAGTCACCATATGAGTTAGACAGACTGGGTTCTCTTGACTCTTATTCCAGTAACCTTAACATTTTGTTTAAACTTTAACTGTGTAGACTAATTTTTGTTTGTCAGACCTTCAACCATTAATCAGAATTGCCAGTACATTTGCTTTTGAGCTGAACTTAGCCTTCCAATATAATATGAGATACGGAAGGTAAGTCTGAAATGCAAACATTTAAGAAATGTTTCTAGAAATCAAAATCATTTTTGTATGCTAGTAAATATCAATTAGGTGATCAAGCCAGAACTTAGAAAGCATATGGTTTAGCTTTAGAAGTGTCAATAGAACAAAAATGAATGTTTTCTAATTGTCCTTGCTTGCTGCGGGTATTAGGCAGCTAGCTTTGTGTCTTTTTCACCACTTATCAAATTCTAATGGAAAGGTGCCGAGGTGTGGCTAATCCCAAACAGTGTATAATCCCCAAATAATTTATACAGTAATATCCTGTCACACATACACACTCCAGTGCCCAGTCTCTGCTCTTCTATTTTGGAGGTTGCAGTGCACTAGATTTGGCAGATGGCGCCAACTTTTATTCCTGGGCTGTCTCTGCTCATTCACACCCAGGGTAAGGAATTAGTGGGAGCCTTGTCATGTATTCTTTTATATCATTGATTAGGAGAGAAAAGAAAGAGCTAGAAAACTTTTCTCTCTTACTACCTGACCACTCCTTCAATCTTAAAACCAGTTCGTGCAAACCAGAAATTTTGATATGTACAGAATATTTTAAATCACAACTTTCTGGAATGAATGGTTTCCATACCCAAAGAGCATTCTGCCTTTAAGGAGTGATCAGTTGAAAAGAAATAGCCAGTTATCTGTGGCACTACCTACTGGCCAGAGTAGGATGGAGAAAGTGGTCTGAAGTTTAGTTAGCAAATGTTGAATTTCAGGGTTGAGGAAGGGAAAGTATGGTATCTAGAGGAGGAAGGCAGCAAAGGGGCTGAGAGCTTTTCAACTTTGGTAACAAGGCTGGGGAGGAGTAAGTGAGAACAGACACTATCCTTACTTGGAGAGTGGTGGTTTTTGAGGAGGAGGACTTATTAGTTTATATTGAAACATAGCATTAATATTTTATGGATCTCTGAGATGGAGAGTTGATAGAAGAACCTAGGAAGCATGACTAAGTAGTTGAATGCTATGGAAAAAGGGGAAATGGGGCACTTATTTGAACCTACATGCTTTGTTTCTTTGCCACCTAAAAGAAGTTCTGGGATGAATTGAATGAAGAATATGAATTGAGCCAATAAGATTCCTTTTACTGAAGAAAAACTAAGTTCTTTGGAAACTTGAACTTTTTTCTATTAAAATTCATTTCTAGGCCTTATTCATTCATTCCGATTATGTTTTTTTTACACAGTAACCATCCCCCCTCCCTACTACCCTTCCCAGCCTCTGGTAACTATACTGTCTATCTCCATGACTTTGTTTTGATTTTTAAATCCCAGGAATAAGTGAGAGCATGTGATGTTTGTCTGTCTTGCTTGGCTTACTTCACTTAACGTAATGACTTCCAGTTCCATCTATATTGTTGCAAATGACTAAATCTCATTATTTTTTTATGGCTGAATAGTACTCCATTGTGTATAAGTGCCGCTTTTTTTATCCATTTATCTGTTGATGGACACTTAGGTTGCTTCCAAGTCTTACCTATTATAAACAGTGCTGCAACAAACATGGGAGTGCAAATATCCCTAAGACAATATTGATTTCCTGTGTTTCGGGTATATGCTCAGCTGTGGGATTGCTAGATCACATGGTAGCTCTATTTTTACTTTTTTTTCAGGAACCTCTAAAGTGTTCTCCATAGTGGTAGTACGAATTTATACTCTCTCCAACAGTGTATGAGGGTTCCCTTTTCTCCACATCCTTGCCAGCATTTGTTATTGACTGTCTTTTGGATATAAGCCATCTAAACTGGAGTGAGAAGATATCTCACTATAGTTTTGGTTTACATTTCTTAGATTATCAGTGATGTTGAGCACCTTTTCATTGGCTGTTTGCTATTTGTATGTCTTCTTTTGAGAAATGTCTATTCAGATCTTTTGCCACTTTTTAAATTGGATTATTAGACTTTTTCCTATAGGTTGTTTGAGCTCCTTATATAATCTGGTTATCAATCCCTTGTCAGATGGATGGTTTGCAAATGTTTTCTTCCATTATGTGGGTTGTTGCTTCGCTTTGTTGATTGTTTCCTTTGCTGTGAAGAAGTTTTTTAACTTTATGTGATCTCATTTGTTCATTTTTGCTTGGGTTGTCTATGCTTGTTTGAGATATGTTTGCCCAGACCGATGTACTGGACAGTTTCCTCAATGTTTTCTTGTAATGTTTTATAGTTTGAGGTCTTAGATTTAAGTCTTCAAGCCATTTTGATTTGATTTTTGTATATGGCAAGAGTTAGGGGTCTACTTTGATTCTTCTGCACATGGATATCCAGTTTCCTCAGCACCGTTTACTGAAGAGGCTGTCTTTTCCCCAGTGTATGTTCTTGGTAACTTTGTCAAAAATGAGTTCACTGTAGGTATGTGGAATTGTTTCTGGGTTTTGTATTCTGTTCCATTTGGTCTATGTGCCTGATTTTTATATCAGTACCATGCCCTTTTGGTTACTATAGTTCTGTAGTATAATTTGAAGTCAGGTAATGTGATTCCTCCAGTTTTGTTTTTTTGCTTAGGATTGTTTTGGCTATTCTGGGTCTTTTGTGGTTCCATATACATTTTAGGATTTTTTTCTATTTCTGTGAATAATGTCATTGATATTTTGATGGAGATTGCATTGAATCTGTAGATTGCATTGAGTAGTATGGACATTTTAATAGTATTGATTTTTCCAACCCGTAAACATGGAATATCTTTCCATTTTTGGTGTCCTCTTCAATTTCTCTTATCAGTGCTTTATATTTTTCACTGTAGAGAACTTTCACTTATTTGGTTAATTCCTAGGTATTTAATTTTAGTTCTGGATGTTGTAAGTGGACTACTTTTTTATTTCTTTGTCAGATTATTCACTGTTGGCATATAGAAATGCTATTGTTTTTTGTATGTTGATTTTGTCTCCTGCAACAGCACCAAATTTGTTTGCTAGTTCTAATAGTTTTCTATAGGTTTTTCCAAATATAAGATTATATCTTCTGCAAACAAGGATAATTTGACTTCTTCCTTTCCAATTTGGATGCCCTTTCTAACTTTCCCTTGTCTCATTGCCCTAGCTAGGGCTGCCAGTGCTATGTTGAATAACAGTGATGACAGTGGGCATCCTTGTCTTAGAGGAAAGCCTTTCCATTTCTCCCAATTCAGTATGATTCTAGCTGTGTGTCTGTCATAGATACTTTTTATTATGTTGAGGTATGTTCCTTCTTTGAGGGTTTTTATTGTGAAGGAATGTTGAATTTTATAAAATGCTTTTTCAGCATCAATTGATAAGATCATATTGTTTTTATCCTTCATTTTGTTGATATGATGTATCACATTGATTAATGTTGGACCATTCTTGCATCCCAGGGATAAATCCCACTTAGTCATGATAAATGGTCTTTCTAATGTATTGCTAAATTTGGTTTGCTAGTATTTTCTTGAGGATTTTTGCATCAATATTTATCAGAGATATTGGCCTATGGTTTTCTTTTTTTGATGTGTTTTTGTCTGGTTTCAGTATCAGGGTTTTACTGACCTCGTAGAATAAGTTTGGAAATATTCCTTCCTCCTCCATTTTTTGGGATAGTCTGAGTAGGATTGATATTAATTCTTCTTTAAATGTTTGGTAGAATTCAGCAGTGAAGCCATCAGGTCCTGGCCTTTTCTTTAGCAGGAGACTGTTACAGCTTCGATCTCGTTACTTGTTATTGGTCTGTTCAGGTTTTTTAGTTCTTCTTGGTTTAATCTTAGTAGGGTGTATATCTAGGAGTTTGTCTATTTCTTTTAGATTTTCCAACTTATTGGCATATAGTTGCTCATAGTAGCTACTAATGATCCTTTTGATTTCT
>NW_016107885.1:292627-306822 GCF_001604975.1 Cebus imitator | reverse complement strand
TTTTTTTTTTTTTGAGACAGGGTCTTGCTCTGTCACTCAGGCTGGAGTGCAGTGGTGTGATCTTGGCTCACTGCAACCTCTGCCTCCCAGGCTCAAGTGATCCCCTTCTTCACCTTCCTACGTAGCGGGGACTGCGTGCACCACCATGCCCAGCTATATTTTTTGTACTTTTAGTAGAGAAAGGGTTTCACTATTTGGCCAGGCTGGTCTTGAACTCTTGGAGTCAAGTGATCTGCCTGCCGTAGCCTCCTAAAGTTCTGGGATTACAGGTGTAAGCCACCATGCTTGGCCCTTTTTAATCTCAGTTAGTCTGGCTAAAGATTTGTCTATTTTCCTTAACTTTTCAAAAAGTCAACTGTTTTGGAAACTTGAACTTTTTAATCTTCCCTCAACCACAAAAGGATTATTCATTGTAAATTGGATTAACATACTCTTCCCTAGATGGGGGTATATCTAAGTTAACGGGAGAGCCAGGTCGTGACTCCAGGTCCAAATGGCCCTGTATGATCCTCGTGGTTGGGCAACTTAGCATAAATTTAGGACACTATAATTTCTGCAAGCATCTTATGAGCCCAAGATTAGACTTTCAGAAAAAACTTCCACATCATCCAGGCACTGTGTGTACATGTGTGCTGAATATTTTTAAAATCTTCCAACTTACTTAAATAGTTTTTTCCATCTCCATCTTGGGTGCTGAATCACCTCATCTTCTCTTTCATTTCTTCTTTCTCTCCATTGTTCGTTGAGTGTACAAGATTAAATATAATAATTTTACCATTGCACACAAAATGAAATGGCTTGTTTAGCTGTGAATTTAAGGCCACGCATGAGATGGTCTATACAGATCTGACCTTCCTCATCCGAGGAACCCTTGAAGTATTTTAAAAAGGTGAGGATGAAAAACAAGGAAACCTTTTTAAATTTTCAGCTCTCTATTTGTTCTGTAGTATGAGGACTAAGAAGTAGGTGGCAAAGATAGACAGTAAACTAGAAGGAAACAAAACAAAGTCATTTTCCTCCTTGTACCTTAGCTTCTTGAATGATAAAATAAGATACCTTCAATTTTCTGTTATCTGAGGTCATCTGCTTGGTGGATTACTTAGACTCTTGTTTCTTTATCCTTTAACTGTTTGGTGTCACTTCTTCTACAACTTTTTTAAATATACTTTCTGATTCCACTGAAAGAGCAGTCACAGGGTTTAGGGATGTAGGAGGAAACAGAAAATTTTAGGGACAGAAATCAGTATATTTTCTAGTACTCTTATTCCTTAAGACCTAAGTCAGCATCCTTATTTTTAAACACTACTGTCTAGCTCCTGGTCCTTGCCCATTTCTTTTTCTATACATACACATTCCCTCTCTGTGTGTCCTTTCCTCCTCAGCAAGTCTTGTGGACAGACTAGTCTGATGCCTCAAAAATACTCTAATTCGTAGAAAGAAAGTAAATTCTGCCTCTGACATTCCATTCCTCCTGTGGTTTTAATTAGGTGTAAATTCTCCTATACTCACTTTGAAACATGCCTCAGGATCTTCGGGAGATGGCAGGCAGATGGGGTGTTAATGCAGGGTGATGTTTCTCACTTCATGGTGCCCATGCAACATTTATTGTCATTAAAATAGTGTCATTCAAATGAAGTGGCTGATGTTAGAAAATGAATGCAAAGTTGATCATTGTTCTGTGGATTTGAGCTTTGATGAAGAGATTGAATTAGAGGCAGCATTTCAACTCTGTTTAAGCAATATGTATATATGTATCTATAACTCTGTAGTGAAACCTTTCAGATTGACAGGAGGACAAAGCCTCTAGGACTATATTAGAGTTATGGACATAAAATACGTGCCTCTCCTGCTTTACCAGGCTGTGGGGAAAATGAGGAAAATAATATGTGTAAAGTGACCTGAGTACCTGGAAAGAAAAATTTAGATGTTTTATTAGACCTATGTAATATCTTTGGTTAGTTCCCCAGAGCCCTGTAAAGTCCTGGAAGCCCTGTAACAAATTTCTGTTTTCCTTCCTCAGGTTTTTCTTTTCCGCTGATGCCCAGGTTAAAGGGAAATTGATTTCGTTCCATCTTGTGTTTAGCTTTTGTCCCTCTGCATTGAGGCTTTGAATTGAGAAAATTTATTTGGGCCTGTAGGGCTGTCCAATGATAGGTTTAAACATTAAGCAACCTTACAGGACTAATTAGGCTTTATTGCCTGTGGCCAAGTCAACGAATTTTGCTTTATAAAATTTCTGAAAGAAAAAAAATATTTAGGACTTGGCAAAACTTTTCTTAAAATGTCTCCTTGTAAATGCCAGCATTGCTGACCGTGTGGAAATTTTTTGTCGTAGCCCAGCTTGAAAACATTACCCACATTTCTGCATTGTATTCTTTATTACTTCCCTCCAGGTTGAGCTGTGAAAAGGTGAAGGAAAAGGAGCCCTATTAGAGAAGTAGAAGAGACTGAATCAAATGTCTAGAGAATGCAGCTTGATTAATTCAAAACTGAAGCCCTGGCCTCTCCAGTCTCATGTTCCACAGCAATAATTTCTTCTTGGCCAGAGGCCTAAGCATCTGTGTCCAAATCTCATACTCTTTCCTAAATGGATTCATCAAGTCAGACTTTGAGTTGCTTGGGTTTTTTCTGAACCATCCCCTAATTTAAGTTAAACTTAAAAATGGGAGCCATTAAATAGAAAAACAGACAAATACAGGAATAATATCAGGACATTATGTCCTGGCCCTCAGAGGTCAATTTAATATGATTAGCAGCGTAAAACTTCACAAAGGCTTTCACTGGAGGATTATCAGAAGCAGCACCATTCAGTATGTTGCCATGCACTGCCATTCTTTCACTTTGCCATTATTTATTGATTGTAGCAGAAGCACAATATTTGTACCTATTAAGCATTTTAGTTTCCTTTAGGCTTTTCTCTAATAAATGTGGAACTGCACCATTTTGTTAAACTGTGCTGAAGGCTAAAAAAAAAAAAAAAAAAACCCTTCTGAATATTGTTTACATCCCTGGTTACAAAGGCCAGTACTGAGGCGGAGCTGCTCTTCCTGCTTTGATTCTTATCAAGGGCAACACTGTGTGTGTGTGTGTGTGTGTGTGTGTGTGTGTGTGTGCGCATATGTATGTGTGTGTGTGTTCACACAGGAGAGGGTAGCAAGTGGAGAAAGAGTTTTAAGGAAGGAGTGGGGCTGGAAGGAAAAAACTTTCAATGAATTGAAACTGCATAATGAAAAGATTCTGAAATTTAATTACAAAAATGGCTCTGTTTTTTCTCTCACCTCCTCCTCTCTCCCTTTCCTCCTCTCCATCCTCTCCAAAAGCACTGAAGTAAAATGAGACTGTCAGATCAAAGCCACACACCCACTCTAGGTCTGTTTTGAGAAAGGGATTTTTTTTTCTCCACTTATTTACTTTGTAGCAGTGGCAGCATGTCTACTGCAGGATGCAGTGACAGTGTGGAGCCTTGTCACTGTTCTGCTTGGTCCCCTCCAGTGTGCCACTCCCTGGTCTGGTGAGCAGAGTCAAAGTTTCAAATGATGACTGTGGCCATAGTTCTCACCATCTCTTGTGTTTTCACACTTGGCCATTCAGTATTTAGGCATTGTCTCTCTGACATATGTCCTGAAAGAGTTGGAGATTTAGTTTCTGAGTTTGGAAATGCCCAAGTGTGGCTATGGAGGGTGTATTTACCCTTGTGGCTGTGGGTTCTGTTGAGTATTTTTGCAAAAATATTAAAATGTCTACTTAGGAATTAAGAATGTGTTTGATGATATGTACATAATTCATAATGCATTTTAGGGCATACCCACATTATTTAATATTGGAGTTTCTCTTTTTAATTTTTTTTAATTTTTGTCTAGGACTCTTTAAAGTGCCTGTATCTGGGTTCCTTAATATTTTTTTCAGACCAGTTTTCAATTTCCAAGTGCCTTAAAATAGAGCTTTTGAGTTTTCTTGGCCTTTTCTGTCCCTCATTCTCTTCTAGTTTATGGTTTTTCCTCAAAATAATGTTGTACCCAATTAATAAAGGTAGATGAGTATTCCATTGTAATACTGTGTATAAAGCATGACTCATACATTCTCTGTTAGGAACATCTTCCTTACATTGAATGCATATTTCTCTTGTATTTGGTTGAGAGAGACTTGTAGGTCTAGGATCAAAGTCCTAGAACAGGATCAGAGTCGTTGAAAATGCAACCAAAATAGGGTTAGAGGCTCATGGGACAAGAACTGGAATGTGTGTTGTAGAGCTGTGGGGAGAAGGGAGAAACTAAGTACAGTTTTGGGGGAGAGAGAGAGGGAGAAAGAGAGAGAGAGAGAGAGAGAGAGAGAGAGGAGGCCAAGAAGGACCTGAAACATCAGACAAAGAGAAGAAAACTAAACAGACTCAAGAGCAGTGTGTACTTGGTGTCCATTCATCTCACTGTGATGTTCATTTTCAAAGCACAATAAGTTGCTTTCCCATCCCATTCCATTTGTTTCTACCATTCTACTTTGGCCTTGGAAATTAAAATATTGCATCCTGTCCCTCACAGCTTATTTCTGCCTCTCGATTTTTCAGATCTGGGCATTAATGGAAATAATAAACACTTTATAATGTTATAGTGCTTTATTATTTTCAATGTATTTTCACATCCATTATCTTGGATGATCCTCTCCACACCTCACTGTATAAGCAGGGCATGGATTATTACCCCATTCTAGCTCAAGATCATGGAGCTAACTAAGGGCAGAGCCAATAAAGTTTCTAGATGAATCTGTTTCACTACACTTCATCTACCATCAGTTCCCTGGCCTAATTTTTTTCCTGCTATTTTTTTTGAAACTGAGTATATATAGGAATTTTCTTAGCAAATATGAAAGTTTGCTGAGAGAGAAAATGTGAGAAATTGTTCAGCAGGAAATCACACATGGAGGGGCTCAACTGGGTCACTTGGTGTTTGAACACTACATGGGAGACTATGTTGAAAAGGAAGCCAAGACAATCCGAGATTAGGCCGTCACAGAAAAGACTCATTACTAGGTGGCAGAGGCTCTTTCCTGTTGCGCAGAGACTTCTAGTCATGAAAACCCATAACCTTCTTGACTGTGTACTAAAAGGACTGCTAAGTGTAACTAGTTAATCCTGCATCTGTTTTTGTAATGTGGCAATTTACATGTTGATTGGAGCCAGGCTGTGGGAATGTTTACGGTCTGAGGCCGTGCTTCTCAAGGTCAGAAATTTTGCCATTTAGGACATTTGGCAGTGCCTGGATACATTTTCAGTCACAACTAGGCTGGGGGTTGCTACTGGCTTCTAGTGGGTGGAGACCACAGATACTTCCAAATTCCCTACAATTCATAGGGCAGCTCTTCCCTACACCACACATAAAAAAAAGTACCTGACCCAAGATGTCAACAGTACCTAGATTGAGAAACACTGGTTTAAGTGAAGAAGCCTGGGTCCCAGAAAAGTTATTTTTATTTAGCCTCTACTCTTTTCCCTGTACTTGCACTCTCTCTCTCTCTCTCTCTCACTCTCTCTCTGTGTGTGTGTGTGTTGGAATTTATCCATTTAAGTAAGTGTAGGAAAGCCCTCAGAGCACCTTAAGAGTATCACTGTGCTACGAAGAAATAATTGTGCTTTACAGTGAACTTGAGGGGAGATTCACTTGGGGTAACAGGCTCCCAAAAGGTTGTAGGTACAGCACACAACATACCTGAAAACACAGAAACATTTGCCAACAGTCACCTGGGTGTGTCTTTTTGTCTCTATCTTTCTTCTGACTCTCTAGCAATTCCCAAACTTTATAGGCCTCAATTCTTACTTGAGAGTTTACTGTCAGTTTTAAGGCATACATCTGGTGAGACGTGCCTAGAAGCTGTCTGCAGAAGTGCTTTTGGGGCTAGAGATGGCTTGGATTCTTTCTCTTAGATAGGTAGAGCTGAGATGAGGGGTGAGGGACGGTGTTCATGATGGCTGTTTCGGCTGTTCTCCAACTGTTGTACTCCTTATGTGTCAGAGGATACTGTGACAAACCCAGTCATTGAAGTTGGGAATGTGAGGGATCTAAAGAGAGAGTAGTGTATTTGGAAAGAAGAAGTAGTTATTTGATGTGCAGAAGGAATGCCTGAGCATCTGGGTATGTGTTTACAGTTTTGTATTTGGGCTCCAATTTAAGTCCCTTTCATTTTGTATGAGAATAATTTCTTTCCTACTCCTAATTTCCATTAATTAATAGTGATTAATCTTTTCAACTTTGACATTAGAGATAACAAATGATGCTCATTCCATTAGGCTTTACCAAAATGCTGCTTTTTGAATAGAAACAAAGACTGGGATAACAATTGCTTGCATTCATTGTGGCCCTAAAGTAATTGTGAACCTTTGTAAAGCCTCTACCTGTGGCGCACAGAATTTTAAGGTTTGTAATGTAGGACTCGGGCTCTGGGAATTACCAAATGTTATAACCAAGGGCAAGTGTTGGCAATGTCTTGAAACACTGGTCCCAGTTTTCTCCTTCCCTCTTCTCTTAGGCCATCACATGAAATTCATGAATGGCACAATGCTGAGCTATGATTTCCATTGCTGGTGAAAGAGGGTGGTTCAGTCTGTCTGTGGAAGTTACATTTGATTTCCACTTCTCCTTCTTTGCTCTTCCCTCTGAGTTTGTGTGGTGTTGCTCCTCTGGGGAGTAGAGAGTGTTTATCCACAATGAGTGTAAGATAAGATGATGTGGAAATGAGTAGTCCTCTAATTATAGAGTGACTTACTTAAAAACTATGCCATTGGAAATACATGCATTTAAGTTCTTAAAGGTCAAGAGTTATGGTTGAGCCTGGCAGGCATTAGCAAATGTGATACAGTTCAATGGTGAGTACTTATTAATTTATACATGCATATATAATGTTGGGGATATGTTATTGGTATGTTAATTAGAGATGTGTTTGAGTATCAACGTATGATCATTTCCCCATTATTCATGACAATGGAGAAAAGCGGTAGTATAAATAATCCCAAGCACTAGGAGATTTTAAAATATTTTCTATCAAGTTTCAGAATGGATTATTATGATTTTTTTAAGTGAGGTTCACCTATACATGTCAAGAGATCATGGAAAGTCATAGTGAGGTTAAAAAGAAAATATGAAATAATTATATCAAATAATCCACAAAGGGAAACATTCTGAAAAACGAATAGTTCAATTATGTGGCCTACAAATGTTAAGACCAGTGTTTGGCAATAGCTCAATATCAGACCCCTATTCCAAATGTCAGTACATTCTTGAAATGGGAGTGGTCTTTATTATGTATGCTTTGTACAACTTTCCTGAAATTTGCTTCCAGGTGTTCTCATATACTAAATACCGCAGCCTTGATCTTTAAATGATGAATAATTGTCCAAATGTATTAACTTTCTCCCTTTATTTTTCTCTTCACTTTATTCTCACTAACCTCTTTAATCTTACATTATCATATAAATGAAATAATTTCAGATGACTTCATCATATAATGTGTTTAGGTGCGGATCTCTTTGAATCTATCCTACTTGGAATTTGTTGAGCTCCTTGGATATATAGATTAATGTTTGTCGTCAAATTTTGAAAGTTTTGGCTATTATTCAATACCGTCACACATCACTTAAAAGTAGGGATACTTTCTGAGAAATGTGTTCTTAGGAAATTTAACCCTTGTACCAACATCATATAGTGTACTTGCACAAAGTACAAGTATACTACACGCTTAGGCTGTATGGTATAACCTATTGCTCCTAGGCCACAAACCTCACAAACCTCACAGCATGTTACTATACTGGATACTGTAGAAAATTGTAGCACAGTGGTATTTCTGTGTACAAACATATCTAAACAGAGAAAAAATAATGCATTACGCTACAGCATTATGGCAGCTAGTGTCACTAGGTGATGGGTAATTTTCTACTCCATTATAATCTTTTAAAAATATTTATTTTTAATTTTTGTTGATATATAGTAGGTACATATATTTATGGTTACATGAGATATCTTAATACAGGAATGCAATGGATAATAACCACATCAGGGTAAATGGGGTAGCCGTTACCTCAAGCATTTATCCTTTGTGTCATAATTTAATTATATTTTTTAACTTATTTTACAGTTATGTATATTAAAATATAGTAAATATTGTGACTATAGCAAATTATGTAGTGAATTATGTTTTACTACAGTTACAGTATTTACTATATTTACTAAGTGGCTGTAGTAAATTATATTTTACTATAGTCAGTTCGATGGGCTAACAAATACTAGGCCTTACTCATTCTTTCTGTTTTTTTTTCTGTAACCATTAACCATCCTAATTTCCCCCACAACACCCCACCCACACACTACTCTAAACATCCTCTAGTAACCATCCTTCTACTGTCTATCTCCACGTGTTAAATTGTTTTTATTTTTAGCTTCCTCAAATAAGTGACAGCATGTGAAGTTTGTCTTTCTATGCCTGGCTTATTTCACTTAATATAATGACCTCCAGTTCCATCCATGTTGTTGCAAATGACAGGATCTCATTTTTTATGGCTGAATAGCACTCCATTATGTAAATGTACCACATTTTCTGTATCTATTTGTCTACTGATGGACAGGTAGGTTCCTTCCAAATCCTGGCTATTGTGAATAGTGCTGCAATAAATCTAGCAGTGCCAATATCTCTTCAGTGTACTGGGTTCCTTTCTTTTGGGTATATACCCAGCAGTGGGATTGCTAGATGTATTGCTAACAATAGCTAATTGCTATCTTTAGTTTTTTGAGGAACCTACAAACTGTTCTGCATAGTGATTGTACTAATATATAATATATTCCCACCAACAGTGTAGGAGGATTCCCTTTTTTTCATATTCTCACCAGCATTTGTTATTGCCTGTCTTTTAGATAAAAGCCGCTTTAACTGGGGTGAGATGATATCTCATTGTAGTTTGATTTGCATTTCCCTAATGATTGATGATGTTGAGCCATTGTACCTGTTTGCCATTTGTATGTCTTGTTTTGAGAAATATCTATTCATATCTATGCCCCATTTTTTATTTGGATTATTAAATTTCTTCTTGTAAAGTTGGTTGAGCTCCTTATATTTTCTGGTTATTAATCCCTTGTCAGACGGGTATTTTGCAAATATTTTCTCCTATTCTGTGGGTTGTCTCCTCACTTTGTTGATTGCTTCCTTTGCTTTACAGAAGCGTTTTAGCTTGGTGTGACCCCATTTGTCCATTTTTGTTTTGGTTGCCAGTGCTTGTGGAGTATTACTTTAGAAATCCTTGCACAGACTGATGTCCTGGAGAGTTTCCTTGAGGTTTTCTGTTAGTAGATTCATAGCTTGAGATCTTAGATTTCAGTCTTTAGTCTGTTTTTATTTGATTTTTGTATATGGCAAGAGATAGGGGGTCAAGTTTCATTTTTCTGTATATGGATATCGAGTTTCCCAGCACCGTTTATTGAGGAGACTTTCCTTTCTCCAATGTATATTCTTGGCACTTTTGTCCAAAATGAGTTCACTGTGGATGTATGGATTTTCTCTAGGTTCTCTCTTCTGTTCCACTGATATATATCTGTTTTTTGTGACAACACAATGCTCTTTTGGTTACTCTAGCTCTATAGTATAATTTGAGAAATTAATGATAATGTAATTCCTTCAGATTTGTTCTTTTTGCTCAGGATAGCTTTTGCTATTCTAGGTCTGTAGTAGTTCCAGATAAGCTTTAGGATTGTTTTTTTTTCTATTTCTGTGAGTAATGTCATTGATATTTTGATAGGGATTACATTGAATCTGTAGATTTCTTTGGGTAGTATGGACGTTTTAACAATATTGATTGCAATGCATTAAAATGGAATATATTTCCATTTTTTGGTGTCCTATTCAATTCTTTGCATCAATGTTGTATAGTTTTCATTACACAGATATTTCACTTCTTTGGTTAAGCAAATTTCTAGGTATTTAATTTTATTTATAGCTATTGTAAATGGGAATTATTTTCTTGATTTCATTTTCAGATAGCTGTTGTGATATAAAAATACTACTGATTTCCGTATGTTGATAGCATATCCTGCAGCTTTAGTGAATTTGTTTTTCAGCTCTAATAGTTTTTTGTAGAGTCTTTGGTTTTTCCAAATATAAGACCATATCACCTGCAAATAAGGATAATTTGACTTCTGCATTTCCAATTTTGATGTCCTTTAGTTTTTTCTTTTGTCTGATTGCTCTAGCTAGGACTTCCAGTAATATGTTGAATAACAGTGGTGATAGTGGGAATCCTTGTTATGTTTCAGGTCTTAGAGAAAATACTTTCCATTTTTCCTCAGTCAGTATGATACTAACTTTTGGTCTGTCATAGATGGCTTTTATTATGTTGAGATATTTTCCTTCTATCCCCAGTTTTTTGAGGATTTTTATCATGAAGAAATGTTGAATTTTATTCAGTGCTTTTTAAGCATCCATGGAAATGACCACATGGTTTTGTCTTTTATTCTATTGATATAATGTATGATATTGATTGTTTTGCATATGTTGAACCATCCTTTCATCCTTGGGATAAATCTCACTTAGTTATGATGAATGCTGTTTTGAATGTGTTTTGAATTTTGTTTGTTAGTATATTGCTGAGGGTTTTTGCATCAATATTCATCAGTCATATTAGGATATAGTTTTCTTTTATGATGTGTCGTTGTCTGGTTTTGGTATCAGGGTAATAATACTGGCCTTGTAGAATGAGATTGGAAGTATTTTCTTCTCCTCTATTTATTGGAATAGTTGTAGTAGTATTGGTATTAGTTCTTCTTTAAATGTTTGGTAGAACTCAGCAGTGAAGCCATCAGGGTCATTGGCTTCACTTTGCTGCAGGGTCATTCGAGACTTTTTATTATGGCTTTGAACTCATTACTTGTTTTCTTTTTTAATTTTTATTTTATTTTATTTTAAGCTCTAGAATACATGTGAAGGATGGGCAGGTTTGTTACATAGGTAAACATGTGCCATGGTGGTTTGCTGCACCTATCAACCCATCACCTAGGTATTAAGCCCCACATGTGTTAGCTATTTATCATGATGCTCTCCCTCCCCCCACCCCCAATAGGCCCCAATGTGTGTTGTTCCCCTCCTGTGTCCATGTGTTCTCATTGTTCAGCTCCCACTTATAAGTTAGAACATGTAGTGTTTAATTTTCATTCTTGTGTTATTTGGATGAGGATAATGGCTTCCAGCTGTATCCATGTGCCTGCAAAGAACGTAATCTCATTCCTTTTTATGGCTGCATAGTATTCCATGGTGTATGTATACCACATTTTCTTTATCCAGTCTATCTGGGCATTTGGGTTGATTCCATGTCTTTGCTATTGTGAATAGTGCTGCAATAAACATATGCCTGCATGTATCTTTATAATAGAATGATTTATATTCCTTTAGATACATACCCAGTAATAGGATTGCTGGGTCAAATGGTATTTCTGGTTTCTAGGTCTTTGAGGAATTGCCACACTGACTTCCACCATGGTTAAACTAATTTACATTCCCACCAACAGTGTAAAAGCTCTCCTATTTTTCCACAGCCTCACCAGTATCTGTTGTTTCTTGACTTTTTAATAATTACCATTCTGACTGGCATAAGATGGTATCTTATTGTGGTTTTGATTTGCATTTCTCTAACGATCAGTGCTACTGAGCTTTTTTTCATCTGTTTCTTGGCCATGTGAATGTCTACTTTTGAGAAATGTCTTCCTGTTCTTTGCCCACTTATAACTTTTTTTTCTTGTAAATTTATTTAAGTTCCTTGTAGACTCTGGATATCAGATGTTGTCAGATGGAGAGATTGCAAAAAATTTCTCCCATTCTGTAGGTTGTCTGTTCACTCAGATGATAGTTTCTTTTGCTGTTCAGAAGCTCTTTAGTTTAATTAGGTAACACTTGTCAATTTTTACTTTTGTTGCCATTGCTTTTGTTGTCTCTGTCATTAAATCTTTGTTCATGTCTGTCCTGAATGGTATTGCTTAGGTTGTCTTCCTGGGTTTATATAGTTTGGGGTTTTTCATTTAAGTCTTTAGACCATCTTCAGTTAATTTTTGTATCTGGTGTAAGGAAGGGGTCCAGTTTCAATCTTCTGCATATGGCTAGCCAGTTATCTCAGCACCATTTATTGAATAGGGACTCCTTTCCCCATTGCTTGCTTTTGTCAAGTTTGTTGAAGGTCAGATGGTTGTAGATGTGTGGTCTTAGTTCTGAGATCTCTATTCTGTTTCCTTGGTCTATGTGTCTGCTTTTGTACCAACACCATGCTCTTTTGGTTACTGTAGCCTTGTAGTATAGTTTGAAGTTTGGAGGCATGATGTGATGCCTACAGCATTCTTTTTGCTTATGATTGTCATGGCTATACAGGCTCTTTTTTGGTTCCATACAAATTTTAGTTTTTTTCTGCTTTTTTTTGGCCAGGATAGTCTTGATCTCTTGACTTTGCAATCAGCCCGTCTTGGCCTCTCAAAGTGCTGGTATTACAGGTGAGAGCCACAGCACCCGGCCTTTATTTATTTATTTACATTCTTCTATATTTATTTACTTAGAGGCAGGCATGCCTGCTTGCAATTATTTATTTATTTATTTTAGGCAAAGTCTTGCTCTGTCACCAGGCTGGGGTGCAGTGATGCAATCTTCGCTCACTTCAACCTCCGCCTCCTGGGTTCAAGCAATTCTTCTGCCTGAGCCTCCCGAGTACCTGGGACCACAGGCACGTGCCATCATGCCTGGCTAGCATTTTTGTATATTTAGCAGAGATGGAGTTTCACCATGTTGGCCAGGATGGTCTCGATCTCTTGACCTCATGATCTGTCCATCTCGGCCTCCCAAAGCCCTACTATTACAGGCTAGAGCCAGTGCGCCCGGCCTTCATTTACTTATTTATGCATTTATTTATTTATTTTTTAAATGAAAAAAAGAAAAAGAGAAAAGAGAGAAAGAAAGAAAAAAAGAATAAAAAAACAGAATGAAGGAGAGGAAGAAAGAGGAACAGGAAGAGGGAGAGAGAACAGGAGTATTGCTTTATTGCCCAGGCTAGAATGCAGTCTAAAAATGGGTTTCGAAAACCTCTTTTATGCTCATAATTGTGCTTAATAATGGAGACAGGAAGAAATGAGGGAAGAAAATAACAAACAAGCAGCCAACCAATATTTCATTTAAACCTGTGAAATGCTATGCAATTACTGAGGAATGATTTAGTTCCAATTATGTAGTCACTTTTAGAGTAGGTGTGATGTGGTACTGATAAGAGTGTATATTTTGTGTATTTGAAGTGGAAAGTTCTATAAATGTTTATTAAGTTTACTTGTTCCGGATCTGAGTTCAAGTCCTGGATATCCTTGTTAATTTTCTGTTTTGGTGATCTGTCTAATATTGATGTTAAAGTCTCCCACTATTATTGTGTGGGAGTCTAAGTCTCTTTATAAGTCTTATGTATCTGGGTGCTCCTGTCGTATATATTTAGGATCATTAGCTCTTCTTGTTGCATTGATCTTTTTACCATTATGTAATGTCCTTCTTTGCCTCTTTTGATCTTTGTTGCTTTAAAGTCTATTTTATCAGAGGCAAGAATTGCAACTCCTGCTTTTTATTTATTTATTTATTTATTTTTGCTCTCCATTTGGTTGGTAAATTTTTCTCCATCCCTTTGTTTTGAGTCTTTGTGTATCCTTGCATGTGATATGGGTCTGGATGCAGCATACCGATGGGTTTTGGCTGTGTCTTTTGATTGGGGGATTTAGTCAATTTAAATTTAGGATTAATAATAATACATGTGAGTTTAATACTGCCATTTGATGCTAGCTGGCTGTTTTACCCGTTAGTTGATGTAGATTCTTCATTATGTTGATGCTCTTTACTTTTTGGTATATTTTTGGAAAGGCTGCTACTGGTTGTTCCTTTCTATGTGTAGTGCTTCTTTCAGAAGCTCTTGTAAAGGAGGCCTGGTAGTCGTGAAATCTCTGAGTACTTGCTTGTTCACAAAAGATTTTATTTTTCCTTCGCTTGTGAAGCTTAGTTTGGCTGGATGTGAAATTCTGGGTTGAAAGTTCTTTTCTTTAAGGATGTTGAATATTGGCCCCACTCTCTTCTGGCTTGTAGGGTTTCTGCTGAGAGATCTGCTGTGAGTCTGATAGGCTTCCCTTTGTGGGTAACCTGACCTTTCTCTCTGGCTGCCCTTA
>NW_016107885.1:289036-292343 GCF_001604975.1 Cebus imitator | reverse complement strand
ATTGTCTATTCTCGTTAGCATTTCGTCAAACCTTTTTTCAGAGTTCTTAGTTTCTTTGCATTGGGTTAGAACAAGTTCTTTCAACTCACAGAAATTTCTTATCATCCACCTTCTGAAGCCTACTTCTGTTAATGGAACACACTTGTTCTCCATCAGGCCTTGTTCTGTTGCTGATGAGGAACTGTGATCCCCTGTAGAGGGAGATGCGTTCTGATTTTGGGTATTCTCAGCCTTTTTAGGCGGGTTTCTTATCTTCGTTATAAATTTATCCAACTGTCGTCTTTGTAATTACCGACTTTCTAATTAGGTTTCTTAGTGGACGTCCAAGTTGTTGATTCCCAGCACTGGAATCTGAGCAACCCACTGCGCTGGCTAAAACAGCAGCATTAAAATTGATGGTGCTTTTCTGCCCAGGAACCTGCGGTCTGGCTTCCTTCTTGAGTCCGTCCTTCAATCAGCTGAATAGGCGACTCTGCCTTCCTGGAGCTCTAAAGGGACCCAGTCCCGTTTACTGTGCACCAAGAACCACCGCACCAAGGCACTGGCAAAACAGCCGCGCCGGCCACAAGAGTCATGCTGGCGAGCCGAGGGGCTCCTCCGCTGGGAATCTCCTGGTCTGTGAGCAACAAGAATTCGTCTGAAAGTGTGGCATCCTCTCATTCTCTGTGCTTTCACTGGGAGCTACAATCCCGAGCTGCTAGTGATCAGCCATCTTGGATCTCTTTCCAAAAGTTTTTTTCTACTTTTGTAAAGAATGTCAATGATAATGTAATGGGAATAGCATGGAATCTATAAATTACTTTGGGCAGTGTGGCCATTTTCACGATATTGATTCTTCCTATCCATGAGCATGGAATGTTTTTCCATTTGTTTGTGTTCTCTCTGATTCCTTTGAGCAGTAGTTTGCAGTTCTCTTTGAAGAGGTTCTTCACTTCCCTTGTTAGCAGTATTCCTAGGTATTTTATTCTCTTTGTAGCTACTGTGAATGGGAGTACATTCATGATTTGTTTCTCTGCTTGTCTATTGTTGATATATAGGAATGCCTGTGATTCTTGCACACTGATTTTGTATCCTGAGGGTATTGGTCCTTTCTCACGCTGCTATAAGGACATGCCTGAGACTGGGTAGTTTATAAAGCAAGGAGGTTTAGTGGACTCAAAGATTCACATGGCTGAGGAGGCCCACAATCATGGTAGAAGGTGAAGGAGGAGCAAAGGCAGATCTGACATGGCAGCATGCCAGAGCATATGTTCAGGGGAACTGCCTTTTATAAAACCATCAGATTTTTTCAGAGTTATTCACTATCATGAGAACAGTATGGCGAAAAACCCACTCCTGATTCAATTACATCCCAACGGGTCCCTCCCACCACATATGGTGATTATGGTAGCTACATTTCAAGATGAGATTTAGGTAGGGACAAAACTAAACCATATCATTCCACCCTTGGCCCCTTCCAAGCCTCATGTTCTCACTTTTGAAACCAATAATGCTTTCCCAACAGTCTCCCAAAGTCTTAACTCATTCTAGCATTAACTAACAAATCCACAGTCCAAAGTCTCATCTGAAACAAGTCCCTTCCACCTATGAGCCTATAAAATCAGAAGTAAATTAGTTACTTCCTAGATACAATGCGGATACAGGCATTGGGCAAATACACCCCTTCCAAATGGGAGAAATTGGCCAAAACAAAGAGGCTACAGGCTGCATGGAAATCCAAAATCCAATAAAGCTGTTATAAACCTTAAAGCTCCAATATGATCTCCTTTGACCCCATGTCTCACATCCAGTTCATGCTGATGCAAACAGTGGGATCCCATGGCCTAAGACAACTCCATGTCTGTGGCTTGGAGGCATATTGCCCCCTCCCAGCTGCTTTCAAGGGTTAGTTTTGAGTTTCTGCAGCATTTCTAGGCACATGGTGAAAGCTGTCAGTGGATCTACCATTCTGAGTTCTGAAGGAGAGTGGCCCTCTTCTCACATCTCCACTAGGCAGTGCCACAGTGGTGACTCTGTGTGAGGGCTCCCACTCTACATTTACCTTCCACACTGTTCTAGCAGAGGTTCTCCATGAGGGCCCTGCCCCTGCAGCAAACTTCTGCCTGAACATCCAGATATTTCCATACATCCACTGAAATCTATGCAGATGTTCCCAAACCTCAATTCTTGAACTACTGTGCACCCACAGGCCCAACAGCACATAGAAGCTGCCAGGGCTTGGGGCTTGCACCCTCTAAAGCCACAGCCCAAGCTGTACCTTGCTTGGCCCCTTTTAGCCATGGCTAAAAAGGCTAGGACACAGGTCTCCAAGTCCCTAGGCTGCACACAGCAGGGGGGCCCTGGACCTGACCTAGGAAACCATTTTTCCCTCCTAGGCTTCTGGGCCTGTGATGGGAGGGTCTGCCATGTAGGCCTCTGACATGGCCTCGATATGTTTTCCCCATTGTCTTGGTGATTAACATTCAGCTCCTTGTTACCCACTCAAATTTCTACAGCAGGCTTGACTTTCTCCCCAGAAAATGGGTTTTTCTTTTCTATTGCATTGTCAGGCTGCAAATTTTTCAAACTTTTATGCTCTGCTTCCTTTTGTTATTTTTTTTTCCTTTTGAATGTTTTACAGATTAGAAATTTCTTCTGTCAGATACCCTAAATCATCTCTCTCAACTTCAAAGTTACACACTTCTCTAGGGCAGGAGCAACATGCCACCAATCTCTTTGTTAAAGCGTAACAAGAGTCACCTTTGCTCCAGTTCCCAACAAATTTCTTATCTCCATCAAGACCACCTTATTGTCCATATCACTATTAGCATTTTCCTCAAAACCATTTAATAAATCTCTAGGAAGTTTCAAGCTTTCCCACATTTTTCTACCTTTTTATGAGCCCTCAAAACTGTTGCAACCTCTAATTATTACCCAGTACAAAAGATACTTCCACATTTTCAGGTATCATAATAGCAGTACCCACTCTACTGGTACCAATTGACTGTATTAGTCTATTTTCATACTGCTATGAAGAAATACCTGATGGCCAGGTGTGGTTGCTCAGCTCATGCCTGTAATACCAGCACTTTGGAAGGCCAAGATGGGCAGATTACCTGAGGTCAGGAGTTTGATACTAGTCTGGCCAACATGGTGAAACCCAGTCTCTACTAAAAATTAGCTGGGTGTGGTGGTGCATGCCTATAGTCTCAGCTACTCAGGAGTCTGAGGCATGAGAATTGCTTGAACCCAGGTGGCTGAGGTTACAGTGAGTTGAGATCATGCCACTGCACTCCAGCCTGGGCAACAAGAGCAAAACTCCTTCTCA
>NW_016107885.1:287643-288871 GCF_001604975.1 Cebus imitator | reverse complement strand
AAAAAAAGAAATGCCTGAGTCTGGGTAATTTATAAAGGAAAAAGATTTAATGGACTCTCAGTTCCACCTGGCTGGGAAGACCTCACAATCATAGTGGAAGGCAAAGGAGGAGTAAAGGCATGTCTTACATGGTAGCAGGTAAGAGCACGTGTGTAGTGGACCTGCCCTTTATAAAACCATCAGATCTCTTGAGACTTACTACCATAAGAACAGCATGGGAAAAACCTTTCCCCATAATTCAGTTACCTCCAACAGGGTCCCTCCCACGCAGGGATTATGAAAGCTACCATTCAATATGAGGTTTGGGTGGAGACACAGCCAAACCATATCATTGAGACTTTGCTGAAGTTGCTTATTAGCTTAAGAAGCTTTTGAGCTGAGATGATGGGGTTTTCTAGATATAGAATTATGTCATCTGCAAACAGAAACAGTTTGGCTTCTTCTCTTCCTATTTGAATACCCTGTATTTCTTTCTCTTGCCTGATTGCCCTGGCCAGAACTTCCAATACTATGTTGAATAGGAGTGATGAGACAGGACATCCTTGTCTTGTGCCAGTTTTCAAAGGAATGCTTCCAGCTTTCATGAATGGCTCTTATTATATTGATGCAGTTCTTTCAATACCTAGTTTATTGAGAGTTTTTAACATAAAGGGATGTTTAAATTTATTCAAGGCCTTTTCTGTGTTTATTGAGATAATCATGTGGTGTTTGTCTTTAGTTCTGTTTATGTGATCAATTAGGTTGATTGATTTGCCTATGTTGAACCAGCCTTGCATCCAAGGGATAAGCTGACTTGATTGTGGTGAATTAGCTTTTTGATGTGCTGCTGGATTTTCTTTGCCAGTATATACTGAGGATTTTTGCATTGATATTCATCAGGGATATTGGCCTGAAGTTTTCTTTTTTTGTTGTATCCCTGCCAGGTTTTGGTATCGGGATGATGCTGGCCTCATGAGATGAGTTATGGAGAAGTCCCTCCTTTTCAATTATTTAGAATAGTTTCAGAAGAAATGGTAACAGCTCCTCTTTGTACCTCTGGTGGAATTGAGCTCTAAATCCATCTGGTCCTGGACGTTTTTTGGTTGATAGGCTATTTATTACTGCCTCAATTTCAGAACTTGTTATTGTTCTATTCAGGGATTAAACTTCCTCTTTGTTCAATCTTGGGAGGGTGTATGTGTCCAGGAATTTATTAATTTATTCTAGATTTTTTAGTTTATTTGCAGAG
>NW_016107885.1:279899-287553 GCF_001604975.1 Cebus imitator | reverse complement strand
ATTCTCTCATGGTTCTTCGTATTTGTGTGGGGGTCAGTGGCAATATCTCCCTTATCATTTTTTATTGTATCTATTTGATTCTTCTCTCTCTTCTTCTTTATCAGTCTAGCTAGAGGTCTATCTATTTTATTAATTTTTTAGGAATTCAGCTCCTGGATTCATTGATGTTTTTCAACAGTTTTTCATGTCTCTACCTCCTTCAGGTCCACTCTGATCTTGGTTATTTATCGTCTTCTGCCAGCTTTGGAGTTTGTTTGATCTTGGTTCTCTAGTTCTTTTAGTTGTGATGTTATGGTGCTGATTGGAGATCTTTCTAGCTTTTTTTTTTGAGATGGATTCCCGCTTTGTCACCCAGGCTGGTATGCAGTGACAATCTCCACTCACTGCAACCACTCTGTTGGGGTGTCTCACCCAGTCAGAAGATACGAATCCAGGACCTGATTAACAAAGCATTCTGGCTGCCCCTTGGTGGAGGAGGTGCACTCTGCTGGGGGAGAATCCTCATCTGGACTACCCAGATTCCTCAGAGCCAGCAGGGAGAAAGACTAATTATGCTGATCCATGGAGACTGTGGCCACCCTTCCACCCAGGGGCTCAGTCCCAGGGAGATCAGAGTTCTGGGCCTAAATCCCTGGCTGGTGTGGCTGAAATTCTGGCAGAGAGTCTCCACCCATTGAGAAGGGATGTGTCAGAGCGTGGCCTAAACAGGAAGTCTGGGCTGAGCACGGTGGCTCACGCCTGTAATCTCAGCACTTTGGGAAGTTGAGGCAGGTGGATTGCTTGAGGTCAAGAGTTTGAGTCCAGCCTGTCCAACATGGTAAAACCCCATCTCTACTAAAAATACAAAAATTTGTCATGCATAGTGGCAGGCACCTGTAATCCCAGCTACTTGGGGACTGAGGCAGGAGAATTTCAAACCCAGGAGGTAGAGGTTGCAGTGAGCTGAGATCACACCATTGCACTCCAGTGAGTCTCTGTCTAAAAAAAAAAAAAAAAAAGAGGTGGTCTGGCCAGGATCTGCCACAGTCGTTGTACTGTGCTGTGAGGAATTCCTCCTGGGTCCAAGCCATCCTGTCTCCCCAACACCAGCAGAGGAAAAAAGGCAGACTGGAGCTTCAGTGATGGCTGCTACCCCTCTCCTCAGGAGATCAGTTGTCTTAGGTAGCAGGCAGCCACAAGGACCATGACCACCCCTCCCCCAGGAGCTCAGTAATCTTAGGCAGCAGGCAGCCACAGTGATGATGGCTGCCCCTCCCCCACAAACTCAGTAGTCTTAGGCAGTCTCCAGCTGAGTGACAGCTGAGAATCTGCACAGCTCAGTGCTTAGGACACAAGGTCCTGGTAGTGGGCTTATGAGGGGGATCTCCTGATCCACGGGTTGCACAGATCAATGTAAAAAGCATGGCTTCTTGGGCAGGGTAGCACAATCACTCACTGATTTCTTTGGCTAGAGATGGGAGCTTCCCTTGCCCCCTCTGGCTCCCAGGTCCGCAGTCACACCACCCTGCTTTTCCTCACTCTCTGTGGGTAATGCCAAACACTTAGTCAGTTCCTTCATTACTTGTTATTGATCTGTTCAGGGTTTTGAATTCTTCGTACCTCAATCCTGGTAGGTTGTATGTATCTAGGAATTTATCAATTTCATCTAGGTTTTTCAATTTATTGGCATACAGTTGCTTATTGTAGCCACTAATAATCATTTGAATTTCTGTGGCATCAGTTTTCATGTCTCCTATTTAATTTCTGGTTTTGTTTATTTGTGCATTCTCTCTTTTTCTGAGAAAATATTCTGAGTAAAGGTTTCTAACTAAGGGTTTGTCAATTTCATTTATCTTTTCAAATAACCAAGTTTTGGTTTCGTTGATCTTTTGTTATTGTTTTCTTTATTTCAGTTTCATTTTTTTCTGCTCTGATCTTTGTTATTTATCTTCTGCTAATTTGGGGTTTGGTTTGCTCTTTTCTAGTTTAAGATTCATTGTTAGGTTGTTTATTTAAAGTTGTTCTTAATGGATGTACACACTTATAGCTACACATTTCCCTCTTAGTACTGCTTTGGCTATCTCTCATTGGTTTTTGTATGTTGTATTTCTGTAATCATTTGTTTCACAATATATTTCAATGTTTTTGTTAATTTATTTATTGACCATTGGTAATTCAGGAGCATGTTGTTAATTTCCATGTGTTCATATAGTTTCTAAAATTCTTATTATTTATTTCTAGTTTTATTCTATTGTGGTGGAGAAGATGCATGACAGTATTTTAATTTTTTGAGTGTTTTTAGACTTATTTTGTGACCTAACTTATGGTCTCTTTGAGAATGATTCATGTGCTAAGGAAAAGAAAATATATTCTGCAGCCATTGCATGAAATGTTCTGTAAATATCTGTTAGATCCGTTGTGTCTATTGTGCAGAATAAGTGAGATGTTTCTTTGTTGGTTTTCTGTTTGGAAGATATGTCCAATGCTGAAAGTGAGTTGTTGACGTCTCCAGATTTTATTGTATTGGAGTCTATCTCTGTTTTTAGCTGTAGTAACATCTGTTTTATATATCTGAGTGCTCCAGTGTTGAGTGGATATATATTTAAAATTGGTATATCCTCTTGTAGAATTGACCCTTTATCATTATATAGTGACTTCCTTCATCTCTCGCTACACATTTTGTTTGGAAATCTACTTTCCCTGATATAAGTATATCTATTTCTGCTCTTTTTTGGTTTCTGTTGGCATGGAATACCTTTTACCACTTTTATTTTCAGTCTATCTGCGTCTTTATGGGTGAAGTATGGTTTTTTTTAGGTCACAGATCGATCATTGGACCTTTTTAAAATTTATTCAGCCACTTTTTATCTTCTGACTGGAGAGATTAGTCCATTTACATTCAATGTTATTGTCAATAAGTAGGAATTACCCTACCATTTTGCTACTTGTCTGCTGGTTGTTTTGTGGCCTTCTCTTTCTTCCTTCTTCCTGTCTTGCTTTTGGTAAAGGTAATTTTTCTTAGATGCTATGATTTAATTCCTTTCATTTATTTCTTGTGTGTCAAGTATATGTTATTTGATTTGGGGTTACCATGAGGCTTTTTAAGCTGATGACAGCCTATCATTGTTTCAATAAACAAGCAAGCAAAATGTTGACTAATAAACATTCTACCCCTTAACTTCATTCTCCTGCTTTTTAACTTTTTGTTGTTTCTTTTCTATCTTACTGTATTATGTCTTGAAAAGTTGTTGTAGTTATTATTTTTCTGTGTGTACAGTCTTTTTTTAAGATAAAATAGTCGTGAGAATCTTGCAAAATGCCTATGGAAATCCTATCATTTCCATTGACTTGCATGTATAAAAACCAACCAAGTTCGGGTGTGGTGGCTTACGCCTGTAATCCCAGCACTTTGGGAGGCCGAGGCAGACGCATCATGAGGTCAGGAGATCGAGACCATCCTGGCCATGGTGAAACCCCATCTCTACTAAAATACAAAAAATTAGCCAGGTGTGGTGGCACACACCTGTAGTCACAGCTACTCAGGAGGCTGAGGCAGGGGAATTGCTTGAATCCAGGAGTTGGAGGTTGCAGTGAGCTGACATCATGCCACTGCACTCTAGCCTGGTGAAAGAGCAAGACTCCATAAAAAAAAAAAAAAAAAAAAAAAAAACCTAAAACTTGGTTAACTTCAGATTCTTGTAGAAATCTGTATTTGCCTTCAAATGTCTCTAAGACTTCCTATGTTGAAGTACACTCAGCCCCCATCCAGCTTATGCAGGCCTGATACTACTAGAACAAGACCTATTTTTCTATACCTAAGCAAATATATTGATAGTATTTTTAAATTGCTTTTTTTTTTGTTTTTTGCTGCTTTTTTATTACTACTGTACTTTAAATTCTGAGATACATGTGCAGAACCTGCAGGTTTGTTACATAGGTATACACGTGCCATGGTGGTTTGCTGCACCCATCAACCCATAATCTACATTAGGTTTTTCTCCTAATTCTATCCCTCCCCTAGCCCCCCACCCCCGACAGGCCCCGGTGTGTGATGTTCCCCTCCCTGTGTCCATGTGTTCTCATTATTAAACTCCCACTTATGAGTGAGAACATTCAGTGTTTGGTTTTCTGTTCTTGTGTTAATTTGTTGAGAATGATGATTTCCAACTTCATCCATGTCCCTGAAAAGGACATGAACTCATCCTTTTTTATGACTGCATAGTACACCATGGTGTATATGTGCCACATTTTCTTTATCCAGTCTATCATTGATGGGCATTTGGGTTGGTTCCAAGTCTTTGCTATTGGGAACAGTGCTGCAATAAACATATGTGTGCATTTGACTTCATAGTAGAATGATTTATAATCCTTTGAGTATATACACAGTAATGAGGTTGCTGGGCCAGATGGTATTTCTGGTTCTAGATCCTTGAGGAGTCGTCACACTGTGTTCCACAATGGTTGAAGTAACTTACACTCCCACAGTGTAAAAGCGTTCCTATTTCTTCACATGTTCTCCAGCATCTGTTGTCTCCTAACATTTTAATGATCACCATTCTAACTGCTGGTGAGATGGTATCTCATTGTGGCTTTGATTTGCATTTCTCTAATGACCAGTGATGATTAGCTTTCTTTCATAAGTTTGTTGGCCGCATAGATGTCTTCTTTTGAGAAGTGTCTGTTCATATCCTTCATCCATTTTTGATGAGGTTGCTTGTTTTTGCTTGTACATTTTTTAAAGTTTTTTGTAGATTCTGGATATTAGCCCTTTGTCAGATGGATAGATTGCAAAAATTTGCTCCTATTGTGTAGGTTGCCTGTTTACTCTAATTATAGTTTCTTTTGCTATGCAGAAGCTCTTTAGTTTAATTAAGTCCCATTTGTCAATTTGGCTTTTGTTGCCATTGCTTTTGGCAATGAAGTCTTTGCCCATACCTGTGTCCTGAATGCTATTGCCTCTGTTTTCTTCTAGGGTTTTTATGGTTTTAGGTCTTACATTTAAGTCTTTAATACATCTTGAGTTAATTTCTGTATAAAGTGTAAGGAAGGGATCCAGTTTCCGTTTTCTGCATATGTCTAAACATTTTTTCCAACACCATTTATTAAATAGGGAATCCTTTCCCCATTGCTTGTTTTTGTCAGATTTGTCAAAGATCAGATGCTTGTAGGTATGTGGTGTTATTTATGAGGCCTCTGTTCTGCTCCCTTGGTCTATATATCTGTTTTGGTACCAGTACCATGCTCTTTTGGTTACTGTATCCTTGTAGTATAGTTTGAAGTCAGGTAGTGTGATGCCTCCAACTTTGTTCTTTTTGCTTAAGATGTTCTTGGCTACATGGGCTCTTTTTTGGTTTCATATGAAATTTAAAGTCATTTTTTCTGATTCTGTGAAGAAAGTCAATGGTACCTTGATGGGGATAGCATTGAATCTATAAATCACTTTGGGCAGTATGGCCATTTTCACAATATTGATTTTTCCTAACCATGACCATGGAATGTTTTCCCATTTGTTTGTGTTCTCTCTTATTTCCTTGAGCAGTGGTTTGTAGTTCTTCTTGAAGAGGCCCTTCACATCCCTTGGAAGTTATATTCCTAGGTATTCTCTTTGTAGCAATCGTGAATGAGAGTTCACTCATGATTTGACTCTCTGTCTATTATTGGTGTATAAGAATGCTTGTGATTTTTGCACATTGATATTGTATCCTGAGACCTTGTTGAAGTTGTGTATCAGGTTAAGGAGATTTGGGGCTGAGTCAATGAGGTTTTCTAAATATACAATCATGTCATCTGCAAACAGAGACAATTTGACTTCTTCTCTTTTTATGTGAATACTCTTTATTTCTTTCACTTGCCTGATTGCCGTGGCCAGAACTTCCAATACTATGTTGAATAGGAGTGGTGAAAGAGGGATTCCTTGTCTTGTGCCAGTTTTCAAAGGTAATGCTTCCAACTTTTGCCCATTCAGTATGATATTGGCTGTGGGTTTATCACAAATAGCTCTTACTATTCTGAGACACATTCTATCAATACCTAGTTTATTGAGAGTTTTTACAATGAATAGGGTGTTGAATTTTATCGAAGGCCTTTTCTGCATCTATGAGATAATCATGTGGTTTTTGTCATTGGTTCTGTTTATGTGATGGATTACATTTATTGATTTGCATATGTTGAACCAGCCTTGCATCACAGGGATGAAGCCAACTTGATTGTGGTGGATAAGCTTTTTGATGTGCTGCTGGATTCGGTTTGCCAGCATTTTATTGAGGATTTTCACATCAATGTTCTTTGGGGACATTGGCCTGAAATTTTCTTTTCTAGTTGTGTCTCTTCCAGGTTTTGGTATCAGGATGATGCTGGCCTCATAAAATGAGTTAGTTAGGAGTCCCTCTTTTTATATTGTTTGGAATAGTTTCAGAGGGAATGCTACCAGCTCCTCTTTCTACCTCTGGTAAAATTCAACTGTGAATTCATCTGGTCCTGGGATTTTTTCGTTGGTAGGTAGGCTATTAATTACTGCCTCAATTTCAGAACTTGTTATTGGTCTATTCCGGGATTTGACTTCTTTCTGGTTTAGGCTTGGGAGGGTGTATGTGTCCAGGAATTTATTCATTTCTTCTAGATTTTCTAGTTTATTTGTATAGAGGTGTTTACACTACTCCGATGGTAGTTAGTATTTTCATGGGATCAGTGATGTTTACAGTACTCTGACGGTAGTTTGTATTTTCTTGGGATCATGATATCACCTTTATCATTTTTTATTGTATCTATTTAATTTTTCTCTTTTTTCTTCTTTATTAGCCTGGTTAGCAGTCTATCTATTTTGTTAATCTTTTCAAAGAACCAGCTCCAAGATTCATTGATTTTTTTTGAAGGGTTTTTCATGTCTCTATCTCCTTCAGCTCTGCTGATCTTAGTCATTTCTTCTCTTCTGCTAGCTTTTGAATTTGTTTGATATTGCTTCTCTAGTTCTTTTGTGATTTGATGATATCAATTTTAGATCTTTCCTGCTTTCTTTTGTGGGCATTTAGTGCTATAAATTTCTTTCTAAATACTGCTTTGGATGTGTCCCAAAGATTCTAGTATGTTGTGCCTTTGTTCTCATTGGTTTCAAATAACTTACTTATTTCTGCCTAATTTCATTATTTACCCAGTAGTAATTCAAGAGCAGATTGTTCAGTTTCCATGTCATTGTGCAGTTTTGAGTGAATTTCTTAATCCTGAGTTCTAATTTGATTGCACTGTGGTCTGAGAGTCTGTTAAGATTTCTGTTCTTTTGCATTTGCTGAAGAGTGTTTTACTTCCAGTAATGTGTTCAATTTTAGAATAAGTGCAATGTGGTGCTGAGAAGAATGTATATTCTGTCAGTTTGGGGTGGAGAGTTCTGCAGATGTGTTAGGTCCACGTGGTCCAGAGCTGAGTTCAAGTCTTGAATATCCTTGTTAATTTTCCGTCTCATTGATCTGTCTAATATTGATAGTGGGGTGTTAAAATCTCCCACTGTTATTGTGTGGGAGTAAAAGTCTCTTTGTAGATCTCTAAAACCTTTCTTATGAATTGGGGTGCTCCTCTATTGGGTGCATATATATTTAGGACAGTTAGCTCTTCTTGTTGCATTGATCCCTTTACCATTATGTAATGTCCTTCTTTGTCTTTTTTGATCTTTGTTAGTTTAAAG
>NW_016107885.1:278708-279839 GCF_001604975.1 Cebus imitator | reverse complement strand
CTTTATTTTGAGCCTATGTGTATCTTTGCACATAAGATGGGTCTCCTGAATACAGCACAACAATGGGTCTTGACTCTTTATCCAATTTGCCAGTCTGTGTCTTTTAATTGGGAGCATTTAGCTCATTTACATTTAAGGTTAATATTCATATGTGTGAATTTAGTCCTGTCATTATGATGCTAGCTGGTTATTTGCCTATTAGTTTATTCAGTTTCTCCATAGTGTTGACGGTCTTTACAATTTGGCATTTTTTGCAGTGGCTGGTACTGGTGTTTTCTTTCCATGTTTAGTGCTTCCTTCAGGAGCTCTTGTAAAGCAGGCCTGGTGGTGATAAAATCTCTCAGCATTTTCTTGTCTGTAAAGGATTACATTTCTCCTTCACTTGTGAAGCTTAATTTGGCTGGATATGAAACTCTGGGTTGAAATTTTTTTTCTTTTTTTTATTGCATTTTAGGTTTGGGGGTACCTGTGAAGAACATACAAGATTGTTGCATAGGTCGACACATGGCAGCATGATTTGCTGCCTTCCTGCCCTTCACCTATATCTGGCATTTCTCCCCATGCTATCTCTCCCCAACTCCCCGACCCCCACTGTCCCTCCCCTATTTCCCCCCAGCAGACCCCAGTGTGTGATGTTCCCCCCTATATCCATGTGTTCTCTTGTTCAAAACCCGCCTATGAGTGAGAACATGTGGTATTTGATTTTCTGCTCTTGTGTCAGTTTCCTGAGAATGGTTTCCAGGTTCATCCATGTCCCTACAAAGGACACGAACTCATCGTTGTTATGGCTGCATAATATTCCATGGTGTATATGTGCCACATTTTCCCTGTCCAGTCTATCATCGATGGGCATTTGGGTTCGTTCCAGGTCTTTGCTATTGGAAACAGTGCTGCAATGAACATTGGTGTGCATGTGTCCTTATACTAGAACGATTTATCATCCTTTGGATATATACCCAGTAATGGGATTGCTGGGTCAAATGGAATTTCTATTTCAAGGTCCTTGAGGAATTGCCATACTGTCTTCTGCAATGAGTGAACTAATTTACACTCCCACCAACAGTGTAAAAGTGTTCCTATTTCTCCACATCCTCTCCAGCATCTGCTGTCTCCAGATTTTTTAATGATCAC
>NW_016107885.1:270863-277528 GCF_001604975.1 Cebus imitator | reverse complement strand
TTTTGGGCTGAGACGATGGGGTCTTCTAGATATACAATCATGTCGTCTGCAAATAGAGACAATTTGACTTCCTCCTTTCCTATTTGAATACCCTTTATTTCTTTTTCTTGTCTGTTTGCTCTGGCTAGAACTTCCAGTATTATATTGAATAGGAGTGGTGAGAGAGGGCATCCTTGTCTAGTGCCAGATTTCAAAGGAAATGTTTCCAGTTTTTGCCCATTCAGTACGATATTGGCTGTCGGTTTGTTGTAAATAGCTTTTATTATTTTGAGATACATTCCATCAATACCTAGTTTTTTGAGGGTTTTTAGCATAAAGGGCTGTTGAATTTTGTCAAAGGCCTTCTCTGCATCAATTGAGGTCTTTGGTTCTGTTTATGTGGTGAATTACGTTTATAGACTTGCGTATGTTGAACCAACCTTGCATCCACGGGATGAATCCTACTTGATCATGGTGGATAAGCTTTTTGATGTGCTGTTGCAATCGGCTTGCCAGTATTTTATTGAAGATTTTTGCATCTATGTTCATCATGGATGTTGGCCTGAAGTTTTCTTTTCTTGCTGAGTCTCTGCCGGGTTTTTATATCAGGAGATGTTGGTCTCATAAAATGATTTGGGAAGGATTCCCTCTTTTTGGATTATTTTTTGGAATTTTTTTTTCTTTAAGAATGACCAATATTGGCCCCCACTCTTGTAGGATTTCTGCGGAGAGATCCTCTTTTAGTCCTATCAACTTATCTTTGTGGTAAACTGACCTTTCTCTCTGGCTGGTCTTAACACTTTTCCTTGGTGAATCTGATGATTATGTATCTTTAGGTTGCTCTTTTCAAGCAGTATCTTTGTGTTGTTCTCTGTATTTCCTGAATTTGAATATTGGCTGTCTTGCTAGGTTGGGGAAAATCTCCTGGATAATATCCTGTATTGTGTTTTCCAACTTAATTCCATTCTTGCCATCACTTTTAAGTACACCAGTCAAATGTAGGTTTGTTCTATTCACATAGTCCCATATTTCTTGGAGGCTTTGTTCATTTTTTAAAATTCTTTTGTCTCTAATCTTGTCTTCACACTTTATTTCATTAAGTTGATCTTCAATTTCTGATATCTTTTTTTCTGCATGATCGATTCAGCTATTGATACTTGCGTATGCTTCACGAAGTTCTCATGCTGTGTTTTTCAGCTCCATCAGGTCATTTATGTTCTTCTCTAAATGGGTTATTCTAGTTAGCAATTCCTCTAACTTCTTTTCCAGGTTCTTATCTTCCTGGCATTGGGCTAGAACATGCTCCTTTAGCTTGGAGGAGTTTGTTATTACCCACCTTCTGATGCCTACTTCCGTCAGTTCATCAAACTCAGTCTCTGTTTAGTTTTGTTCTGTTGCTGGCGAGAAGTTGTGTTCCTTTGAATGAGAAGAGGCTTTCTGGTTTTTAGAATTTTCAGCCTTTTTGCGCTGGTTTTTCCTCATCTCCATGGATTTATTTACCTTTGGTCTTTGATGTTGGTGAGCTTCAGATGGAGTTTCTGTGTGGATGTTCTTTTTGTTGATGTTCATGCTATTCCTTTCTGTTTTGTTCGTTTTCTTTCTAACAGTCAGGCCCTCTCCTGCAGCTCTGCTGGAATTTGCTAGAGGTCTACCCTAGACCCTGTTTACCTGTATCACCAGTGAAGGTTACAGAACAGCAAAGACTGCTGCCTGTTTCTTCCTCTGGAAGCTTAATTCCAGAGGGGCACCGACCAGATGCCAGCCAGAGTTCTCCTTTATGAGGCGTCTGTTGACCCCTGCCGGAAGGTGCCTCCCAGTCAAGAGGGACAGGGGTTAGGGACCCACTTGAGGAGGCATTCTGTCCCTTAGCAGAGCTCAAGCACTGTGATGGGAGACCTACTTCTCTCTTCAGAGCTGGCAGACAGGAACGTTTAAGTCTGCGGATGCTGCGCCCACAACCACCTCTTCCTCCAGGCTCTTTTCCCAGGGAGATGGGAGTTTGATCTATAAGCCCCTGAATGGAGTTCCTGCCTTTCTTTTAGGGATGCCCTGCCCAGAGAGGAGGAATCTAAAGAGGCAGTCTGGTTACAGAAAATTTGCTGAGCTGTGGTGGGTTCTGTTCAGTTCATACGTCCTGGCATTTTTGTTTACACTGTGAGGGGAAAACTCCCTAAATAACCCTCAGCAATGGTGGCTGCCCCTCTCTCTACCAACCTCAAGAGTCCCAGGTCGACTTCAGACTGCTGTGCTGGCAGTAAGAATTTCAAGCCAGTGGATCTTAGCTCACTAGGCTCCGTGGTGTGGGATCCACTGATATAGACCACTTGGCTCCCTGGCTTCAGCTTCCTTTCCAGGGGAGTGAACAGTTCTGTCTTGCTGGCATTCCAGGTGCCACTGGGCTATGAGAAAGAAAAGTTTGGTGTCTGCCCAAATGACAGCCCAGTTTTGTGCTCGAGATCCAGGACCCTGGTGGTGTAGGCACTGGAGGGAATCTCCTGGTCTGTGGGTTGTGAAGAGTGTGGGAATAGCATAGTATCTGGGCCAGAGTGCACCGTTCCTCACAGCACAGTCCTTCATGGCTTTCCTTGGCTAGAGGAGGGAGTTCCCGAACCCCTTGTGCTTCCCTTGGCTAGAGGAGGGAGTTCCCCAACATCTTATGCTTCCCATGTGAGGCAATGCTCCACCCTGCTTTGGCTCACCCTCCATGAGCTGTTCACACTGTCTAACCAGTTTCAATTAGATGAGCCTGGTACCTCAGTTGGAAATGCAGAAATCACCCACCTTCTGCATTGAACTTGCTGGGAGCTGCAGACCGGAGCTCTTCCTATTTGGCCATTTTGCCAACCACATGTAGTTATTATTTTTTATTGGCTTATTGTTTAGTCTTTCTACTTAAGAGTAGTTTACACACCACAGTTACAGTGTTATAATATTCAAGTTTTTCAGTGTACTTAGTATTACTTGTGTACCTTCAAGTGATTATTTTTTGCTCACTAATGTCCTTTTCTTTCTGATTCAAGTACTCCCTTTAGCATTTCTTATAGGACATGTCTGGTATTGATGAAATCTCTTAGCTTTTGTTTGTATGGGAAAGTCTTTATTTCTCTTTCATGTTTAAAGGATATTTTCACAGGGTACACTGTTTAAGGGTAAAAGTTATTTTCTGTCATCACTTTATCAAAAGTTATTTTCTGTCATCACAAAATAAAAAGTTATTTTCTGTCATGCCACTATCTCCTGGCCTATAAGGTTTCTACTGAAAAGTCTTCTGCAAGATGTAATGGAGCTTTATTGTGTGTATTTGCTTTTTTTTCTTGGTGATTTTAGGATGCTTTCTTTTATCCCTGATCTTTAGAAGTTTGATGATTAAATGTTTTGAGGTATTCGTTTGGTAAAATCTGCTGGGTGTTCTGTAACCTTCTTGTGCTTGGATGTTGATATCTTTCTCTAGTTTGGACAGTTCTGTTATTAACTCTGAAAAAACTTTCTACCTCATCTCTTTCTCTGCCTTCTCTTTAAGGCCAATTACTCTTAGATTTCCCCTTTTGAGACTATTTTCTATATTTTGTAGGTACTCTTCATTCTTTTTCACTTTTTCTTTTGTCTACTCTTACTGTGTATTTTCAAATAACTTATCTTCATTCTTTCTAATTTTTCTGCTTGATTCATTCTGTTATTAAAAGACTGATGCTTTCTTCAGTGTGTCCGTTGCATTTTTTAACTCCAGAATTTCTGCTTGATTTTTAATTATTTTAATCTCTTTGTTAATCTTATCTGTTGGAATTCTGAATTTCTTCTTTGTGTTAACTTTGTGTTTCCTCATTTCTTTTATTTTGTTCTCTCTGTTTGTTTTTTTTTTTTTTTTTTTTTTTTTTTTTTTTTTTTTTTTTGAGATGGAGTCTCACTGTGTTGCCCAGGCTGGAGTGCAGTGGTGCAGTCTCAGCTCTCTGCAAACTCCGCCTCCCAGGTTCAAGCGATTCTCCTGCCTGAGCCTCCTGAGTAGCTGGGATTACAGGCACATGCCACCACACCCAGCTAATTTTTGTATTTTTAGTGGAGATGGGGTTTCACCACATTGGTCAGGCTGATCTCAAACTCCTGACCTTATGATCTGCCCACCTCAGCCTCCCAAAGTGCTGGGATTACATATGGGAGCCATTGCACCTTGTCCTGAATGTTCACATATCAGTTTCTCCAGGATTGGTCCCTGATGCCTAATTTGGTTTGCTTGTTGATTTCATGTTTCTCCTGGATGATTTTTATGCTTGTGCACATTCATCAGTGTCTAGTAATTGAAGAATTAAGTATGTATTGTAATCTTCATAGTCTGAGTTTATTGGTACCCATCCTTCTTGGGAAAGCTTTCCAGGTATTTAAAAGGTCTTGGTGTTGTGATTTATGCTGTGCCCGCGTCAGGGGGCTCCCAAAGCCCAGTAATGCTGTGATTCTTACAGACACATAGAGGTACTGACTTGCTGGTCTTAGATAAGAATCCACAAAAATTATCTGGATTATCAGACAGAGACTCTTGTTCTCTTTCGTACTTTCTTCGAAACAAATAGAGTCTCTCTCTGTGCTGAGCTACCTGGAGCTTGGAGTAAGGTGGTACAAGTGCCTCTGTGGCCACCACCACTGAGACTCCACTGGGTCAGACCTGATGCCAGTACAGCAGTGGGTCTCACCCAAGCTCCCCTATAACACTACGTGGCTACTGCCTATGTTTGCTTAAGGTCCCAGAGCTCTACAGTCAGCAGGTGGCAAATCCAGTGACAATCTTGTTCTTCCCTTTAGGGAAGCAAGTTTCTCCAGGTCCCAGGTAGCTCTAGAGATGCCATCCAGGCCAGGGACTGGAGTCAAAAAGCTTAGAAATTTACCTGGTGTTCTATTGTATTACAGCTGAGCTGGCACTGAAATCGGAAGAAGATACAGTTCTTCCCTCTCTTCCCCTCTCCTCTTTCCACAGGCAGAAGAGCCTCACTCCATGGCCTTCCACCTGCACAGGCCCACAGGGAGTACTGCCAGGCTACCATCAATGTTCGCTTGAAGCCCAAGGGTTCTTCAGTCAGCTTGTGGCAAATGCCGCCAGGCATGGGACTCATTCTTCATGGAAATCAGCTTTGCTTTGGTCTAGGGCAGGTCCAGAAATGCCATCCAAGAGCCAGGGCTTAGAATCGGGGACCCCAAGAGCCTGGTTGGTACCCTACAACCCTGTGGCTGAGCTGGTACCTAAAGTACAAAACTCCCTTTACTTTTCCCTCTGCTTTTCTCAAGCAGAAGTCTCTCACTATAGCCACTACAATTGAGAATGTGCTGGGTCTCACCCAAAGCCAGCACATCTCAGAGTCTCACCCAAGGCCCACAGTGTACTACCTGAATATCACCCAAGGCCCACAGTGTACTACCTGAGTATCACTACTGATTATTCAGGGTCCTTCCAGGACCAATTCCTTCCCTTGAGGGCAACGGGTTCTCCTCTGTTTCAGAATATATCTAGAAATGTTGTTCAGGAGCTAGGTCTTGAAATGGGGGCCTTAAGACTCAGATGACTGCCCTATTCAGCTTTGGCTGAGCTGGTATTTAAGATGTAAGACAAAGTCCTCTTTACTCTTCCCTATCCTCTCCTGAAAAGGAAGGAAGGGGTCTCTTTTGGAGCCACAAACTGTGCGGCCTGGGATTTGGGTAATGGTGGTGCAAGCACTCCCTTACTGTCCTGGCTTGTGTATGTTACATGCCCCCCATGTCCACTAGCTCTAAGCCCAGCTCAGCACACGTACTCACCTAGGAGTTGCACATCTTGTGTCCTAGACCACCTTTCAAATTTACTTAGAGCCCCAGAGCACTTAAGCATATGATGGCAAGGCTTGCCAGAACTCATGTCCCAACTTCTGGGAAATGGGCTTCCCTTCTAGGTAGGGCTGCTCTATATGCTCTCTCCATGGATGGGTGTCAGCCGCATTCTGTGCAGTTTTACTTTCCACTGGGACAAGGCAGCACTGAATTCAATGCAGTCTCACAATTGCTTAATTCTCCTTTTCCCAAGCATAGAGGCTTTCGCTCCATGCCACACAGCCACTGTGGGAGGGGTGGAGGAGGGGTCATGTCAGTGGTTCAAGACTGTCTTTCTTACCCTCTTTAGTGCCTTTCAGAAATATTGTTAAAACAGGTACTGTGGGGGCACCTGATTTACGGTTCTTAGAAAGGTGCTTTTTTTCTATGTGGATAGTTGGTAATTTTGGTGTTCCTGTGGGATGGGGAATGATCAGTAGAGCCATCTATTCACCCATCTTGCTCAGCCCTCGCCCCTCCATTATAATCTTATATGGCCACTGTTATATATGCAGTCTATTGTTCACTGAAATGTCATTATGTGGTGCATTACTGTATTCTTTTGGTCCTTTTTCTCCCTCCTCCCCTTCTGGGCATATCATCATGTGTATGTTGGGGCACTAGATGGTTCCCACTGTTATCTTAGGCTCTCTTTGTTTTTCTTCATTGTCTGTGTTCCTTAGACTGGTTAATCTCAATTGATATATCTTCAAGTTCACTGATGCTGAAATGTGCAGTCTTGTTCTGCTAGTGAATTTCTCTTATCTGTTTCATACTTTTGAGTCTAGAATTTCTACTTAGTTTATTTTTTTTATTATTTATTTTTATTTTTTTTTTTTTGGAGACGGAGTTTCGCTCTT
>NW_016107885.1:262468-270647 GCF_001604975.1 Cebus imitator | reverse complement strand
GATGGTCTCGATCTCTTGACCTCGTGATCCACCCGCCTCGGCCTCCCAAAGTGCTGGGATTACAGGCTTGAGCCACCGCGCCCGGCTACTTAGTTTATTTTTACAACTTCTGTGTCTTTATTTATAGTCTATTTGGTGAGACATTGTTTTCCTGCTTTTAGTTTTTTAGACATGGTTTCTTTCAGTTCATGAACACATTTATAATAACGGGTTTAAAGTGTTTGTCTAGCAAGTTTAATGTTTGGGCTTCCTTAGGAACGGTTTCTATTGATTGCTTTTTTCTGTGTTTGGGCTATACTTTCTTGGTTTTTTGCATGTTTCATAATGGTTTTTTGTTGAAAAGTAGATATTTTGAATAATACAATGTAGCATATCTGCAAATCAGATTCTTTTCCTATCTCCCCAGAGCTTTTTGTTGCTCTTGTAGTTTATTTAGTGACTTTCCTGAACTAATTCTGTAAAGTCTGTATTCTTTGTCATATGTGGCCACTGAAATCTTTGCTTGGTTAGGACAGCTAACGAATAGCCAGAGATTTATTTAAGCACCTGGAACAAATAAATCTCCTAGTCTTTGTGAAGGGGCTCTGTGTGCATGTTGGAGGCATGCCATCAGTGCTCAGGCAGGTAGTTGACAGCTTTGCCTTAGCCTTCACTTCCCACTTGCTTAGAACATCAGGGTCAGTCATAGGTGAGAGCTTAGGACTTTTTCAGGCATTTCCTGAACATGCACCCAGCCTTGGGCAACAGCACAGCCTTACACATGCATGAGGCCATGGAGAATTCCAGGAATGTGTGAATTTTTCAAATCTCTCTATAGAAATTTTATTCCTCAGCTTTAAGCTATTTGGTTAGCCTATCATTTGCCCCATCTACTATGCATTGCCTCAGACAGCCATGATAGTACACAATTGCCACTTACTGTTTTCAGCAAATTCCACTGGGGAAAAGTCTGGTAGCACTGGATAGCTCCCAGTCATGTCAAATACAGACAAGCCTTGTGAGTGGGATAGTCCAGGCAACCACCGGCTACATCAGATCATGGCAATTATTTGACAATGGGATTTTGAAGGAGGTCCAATGCCATTCTGTACACATGATGCAATATTTGTCTTTCTGTATCTGGCTTATTTTACTTAATATAATGACTTCCAGTTCCATCCATGGTACTTATGTTACTTAATATGACATGATTTTATTCTTTGCTGAGGCCAAGTAGTACTTCATTATGTTTATATATCACATTTTTCTTTATCCATTTCTTCATTGATTATTCCATATCTTTGCTATTGTGAATAGTACTGCAAAAAGCTCAGGTTTCACGTATCCCTTTGATATACTGATTTTCTTTTCTTTGGATAAATACCCAGTAGTGAGGTGACTGGATATGATAGTTCTACTTTTAGATTTTTGAGAAATCTCCATACTGTTTTCCATAATGACTATGCTAATTTACATTCCCATCAATGATACATAAGAGTTTCCTTCTCTGCAAGCTTGCCAGCACCTGTTATTGCCTGTCTTTTTAATAATAACCATTCTCAGTGGGGCAAGACAATATTTCATTGTGGTTTTGATTTGCATTTCCTGAGGATTAGTGATGTTGAGCTTTTTAAAAATACTTGTTGATCATTAAAAAATCTGGAGAAAACAGACACTGGAGAGGATGTGGAGAAATAGGAACACTTTTACACTGTTGGTGGGAGTGTAAATTAGTTCAACCATTGTGGAAGACAGTGTGGCGATTCCTCAAGGACCTAGAAATAGAAATTCCATTTGACCCAGCAATCCCATTACTGGGTATATATCCAAAGGATTATAAATCGTTCTACTATAAGGACACATGCACAAGAATGTTCATTGCAGCACTGTTTACAATAGCAAAGACCTGGAACCAACCCAAATACCCATCGATGATAGGCTGGACAGGGAAAATGTGCCACATATACACCATGGAATATCATGCAGCCATCAAAAACGATGGGTTTGTGTCCTTTGTAGGGACATGGATGAACCTGGAAACCATCATTCTCAGCAAACTGACAGAAGGGCAGAAGATCAAACACCACATGTTCTCACTCATAGGCGGGTGTTGAACAATGAGAACACATGGACACAGGGAGGGAAACACTACACACTGGGTCAGTTGGGGGAAATAGGGGAGGGACGGTGGGGGTGGGGAGCTGGGGAGAGATAGCAAGGGGAGAGATGCCAGATGTAGGTGATGGGGAGGAACGCAGCAAATCACACTGCCACATGTGTACCTATGCAACAATCTTGCATGTTCTTCACATGTACCCCAAAACCTAAAATGCAATAAAATAAATAATTTGGGAAAAAAAATACTTGTTGGCCATTTGTACGTCGTCTTATGAGAAGTGTCTTTCTAATGCAAATATTTTCTTTTTTTACTGTTAAAGTATTTGATTTACTTGTATATTTTGGATATTAGTCCCTTGTTGGATGACCAGTTTGCAAATATCTTCTCCCCCATTTAACAGGTTGTCTCTTCTCTCTGTTGATTGTTTCCTTTGCTTTACAGAAGCTTTTAAATTTAGTATAGTCAATTTGTCTATTTTTGTTTTTTTGCCTATGCTTTTGAGGTCTTAGTCATAAATTCTTTGCCTAAGCAAATGTCCTGAAGGATTTCCCATGTTTTCTTCTAGTAGTTTTATAGTTTATGGTCTTATGTTTATGTTTTTAATCTATCTTGAACTGATTTTTTGTATATGGTGAGAGATAGGAATCCAGTTTTCTTCTTCTGCATATGAATATCCAATTTTCCCAGCAACGTGTATTGAAGAGAGTATTTTCCCTAATATATGTTCTTTGTGCCTTCATACAAAATCAGTTGACTGTAAATATGCGGCTTTGTTCCTGGGTTCTCTGTTCTATTTCATTTATCTGTGTGTCTGTTTTTATACCAATACCATACTATTTTGGGAACTATAGCTTTGTAATAGAAGTCAGATAGTGTGATGCCTCCAGTTTTGTTCCTTTTTCTCAGGATTCTTTTGGCTATTTGGACTACTTTTGGGTTTCACATAAATTTTAGGATTTTTTTTTCTATTTCTGTGAAAAATGACTGATATTTTGATACGGATTGCAGTGATTCTTTACATTGCTTTGTGCAGTGTGGTCATTGTAAAAATACTAATTTTTCTGATCCATGAATATGGGCTGTATTTGTATTTGTTTGTGTTCTGTTTTGTTTCTTTCATCAGTCTTTTGTAGTTTACTTTGTAGAAATCATTTACCTCCTTGGTTAAATATAAGTATTTTGTTTTTGTAACTATTGTAAATGAGATTGCTTTCTTGATTTCTTCTAAACTAGTTGATTATTCGTGTGAGAAATACTACTGATTTTTGTGTGTTGATTTTGTATTCTGCAGCTTTACTAAGAGTTTTTAGTGAAGTCTTTAGGTTTTTCTGGATACAAGATCATGTTGTCTGCAAAGATGGACAGTTAGACTTCCTCTTTTCCAATGTGAATGCTTTTTATTTCTTTTTCTTGCCTGATTGCTTTGGCTAGGTACAGAAATACCTAGCCAAGTGGTGAATTGTGAAAGTGGGCATCCTTGTCTTGTTCTGGTTCTCAGAGGAAAGGCTTTCAACTTTTCCCCATTCAGTATATCATTAGCTGTGGGCTTGTTACATATGGTCATTATTATGTTGAGGTATGTTTCTTTTGTGCCTAGTTTCTTGAGTGTTTATATCATAAAGTGATGTTGAATTTTATCAGATGTTTTCTCTCTGCCTATTGAGATGATTATATTATTGTTGTCCTTCCTTCTGTTGATTTGATACATCAACAGAATTTTTCATTGATATATTTTTATTGATTTGTTTATGTTGAACCATACTTGCATCCCTGGGATAGATCCCATTTGATCATGGTGTATTATCTTTTTCATGTGCTGTTGGATTTGATTTGCTAATATTTAGTTGAGGAGTTTTGCATCCATGTTCATCAGGGATATTGGCCTGTAGGTTTTTGTTGTTGTTGTTGTTGTTGTTGTTGTTGTTGTTGTTGTGTCCTTGTCTAGTTTTGGTATTAGGGCAATGGTGCCTCATAGAATGAATTAGGGAGAAATCCCTTTGCTTCAGTTTTTTTGAATAGTTTGAGAAGTGATGTTAGTTCTTTTGGTGGAATTCAACAGTGAAGCCATCTGGTCCTGGGCTTTTCTTTGTTAAGAGACTTTTTATTACTGATTAAATCTCTATTCATTATTAGTCTGTTCAGGTTTTCTACTTCTTTCTGATTCAATCTTGGTAGGTTGTATGTGTCCAGGAATTTATTCTTTTCCTCTAGGTCTTCCACTTCGTTAGTGTATAGTTGTTCTTAATAGTTGCTAGTGATCTTTTATATATCTATGTTATCAGTTGTAATATCTCCTTTTCTATTTCTCATTTTATTTAAATAAATAAATTCTCTTTTTTTTGGTTAGCATAACTAGTAATACAGGAGTTATTAAGAAATTATTTTTAGTCAGCTAGAAAGGGTGAAAATTGCCAGTGGAATTTTTCTTTAATAAAAAACAGCCCCGAAACCACTTCTTCTGTAACAGGAAGCAGCCTGATAAGTCAGTCATAAATATGCAAACTAGGAGTTTTATATGTAAATGCTGGCAGCTATACCTGGAAGCCAGGTACACTCAATATGGCATCTCCTGCCCTCTTTTCCTTGTCACCACATTTATGGGTATCATGGCAGCCTCCAGGTAAAACCATGTGTACAGGCATCATGGCTGCCCCCAGGTGGAGGCCACATTTGCATAATAAAAGACTAGGGTCTGAGGGCCAGTTTTTTTGCATGCTATCTAAATAGCACACCTGGTAAACCCAATCCCCTGAGTCCTATGTAAATCAATCACTACTTCCTCAAGCCTCTGTACAAAACCGATTGCCTTCTGCCACAAACCAGAGACCATCTTTTGGGCAACCCACTTTTTCAGCATGAGGAAGTTTTTTTCTCTCTTCTTTTTCTATTAAACTTTCTGCTACTAATCCCACTCCTTATCCCTGTCCATGTCTTGAATTCTTTCTCAACTGTGGCAAAGAAGCAGGGTATATACCCCAGAACATGGAGCCATTTCACTAGCAGTTTATCAATTTTGTTTATCTTTTTTTGAGAAAAACAATTTTTCATTTTGTTAGTCCTTTGTAATTTTTTTAGTCTCTATTTCATTTAGTTCTGCTCTGATTTCTATTATTTTATTCCTCCTACTAATTTTGGGTTTGATTTGTTCTTGCTTTTCTAGTACTTGAGGTGTATCATTAAACTATCTGAAATCTTTCTGCTTTTTTGATGTAGGCGCTTATTGCTATAAACTTTCCTCTTAGCAGTGCTTTTGTGTATTCTGTAAATTTTTGTGTGTTGTGTTTCCATTTTCATTTGTTTCAGGAAATTTTAAAAATTTTTTTTCCTTATTTTTTTTCTTTTATCCAGTGGCCATTCAGGAGCATTATGTTTAATTTCCATGTGTTTGTAGTTTCCAAAGTTCCTCTTATTGATGTAGAGTTTTAGGCCATTGTGATCTTGATATGATTTTGATTTTTTAAAAAACTGTTGAGATTTGTTGTGTGAACTAACATATGGTACATCTTGGAGAATGTTCCATGTGTTGATGAGAATAATGTGTATCTGTAGCTGTTGGGTGAAATGTTCTGTAAATGTCTGTTAGGTCCATTTGGTCTAAAGTGCAGTTTAAATCCAGTGTTTCTTTATTAATTTTCTGTCTAGATGATCTTTCTTATGCTGTGAGCAGAATGTTGAAGTTCCCAACTATTATCGTTTTGGAGTCTATTTCTCCCTTTAGATCTAATAATATTTGCTTTTCATATCTGAGTGGCCTGGTGTTGGGTGCATACGTATTTAAAATTGTTATATTTTCTTGCTGAATCAATCTCTTTATCATTATATATTGACCTTTGTCTCTTTTTACTGTTTTCAACTTAAAGTCTCTTTTGTCTCATATAAATATAGCTACCCTTGCTCATTTTTTAATTTCAATTTGCATGGAATACCTTTTTGTTCATCCCTTTACTTTCAATCTATACTGTAAGGTCCAGCCCTACTGGGTCCTTTGAGACCCTCTCTGCTAGTGTGGAGATGAGAAACTGTAGAAATAAAACACACAAGACACAGAGATAGAGAAAAGGGAGTTTGGGCCCAGGGGTCCACTGCCAACCAAAGTGCAGAGTTCAGCAAGTGGCCCCAAGTGTCCGCATACTTTGACTTTTATTGAGTACAAAGCTGGGGGCAGGGTAGGTAGGGCATGGCATTGGTTGTCAATGATAGTGTCAAGTACATCATGTGTCATATAAGCAGGTGCCCAAGACTTTCTAGTAGCTGAGATGAGGTAAGGAGCATAATGCATCAGCACTTTTCCATACTTATCAAGAAAGAACAAAGACATTAATATTTATATTACTTTTACTGATTATCTCTCCTAAGAAAAAAGGAACCAGGTGGAGAAGTTGAACATGAGAGTGGACATGGAATGTGACCACTGAAACACAGCATCACACAGAGATAATTAAGCTCCTGGATGTTTGAAGGTGTGCCTAACAGCCGTCAGGCCTACTGCAAGATGCTTGGAGGAGCGGAGTTTTCTCCTAACTCCTCCAGGGAAGGAAACATCTCTGATGTCTCCTTCCACAGCTTACTAAGCAGCGGGTGCTTTCCCAGCACAGGTGCTGCCACATAGCCAAGGTACCCTCCAGCAGCCCTTACGTGGGCGTGACAGAGGGCTTAAAGCGTCTTGCTGTAGGGTCATTCCTTTCACAATTTCATCCCAGGTTCACACTTAAGAGACCTGAGAAGCATTAGTAAAAGGACTAAGATCACCTATTAATAATTAAGATCACATATGAATAAGATCACCTATGAATAACTACTATGGTTATAGCTCAAGTTATTTTCTTCTTCATTATTTAATGGGAATAGGCTGAGGCTTCTGACTCCTGCCTTGGCACTTATGGGGTCTCCCCCACACACTATATGTATCATTACAGGTGAAATGAGTTCTTATAGCCATTCTATACATGTCATTTTTTTTAAATCCATACAGCTAATCTATATCTTTTAAGTGGAATGTCTCATTTGTTTACATTCAAGGCTATTATTAATATGCGAGGGCTTATTCCTATCATTTTACTTACTTTCTTATTGTTTGTGTATCTTTTGTGTCTTTCTTTCTGTCTTATTGTTTTATTTACTGTGGTTTAGTGGTTTTCTGTGGTCATGACATTTTAGTCCTTTCTTGTCCTTGTTTATCTGTTTGCTCTACCAGTGGTCTTATACTTTTGTGTCTTTTTGTGGTAGTAAATGTTGTCCTTTTGCTTCCATGTATAAAACTGCATTAAATATTTCTTGTAGGATTGGTGTTATGCTGATGAATTCCCTCAGCTTTTGTTTGTATGGGAAACATTTTATTTATCTTTCATTTATGAATGTTAACTTTGCTGAGTATGGTATCCTTGGCTGGCAGTTTGTTTTTTTCTTTAAGCACTTTGAATATGCCGTCCCATTATCTTCCGGCCTGTTAGGATTCCGCTAAGAAATCAACTGTTAGTCTATTAGGGGTTCCCTTGTAAGTGACTAGACGCTTTTCTCTTGCTATTTTTAAAATTCTCTGTCTTTTGGCAATTTAGCTATAATATGCTACGGATAAGATTTTTTTAATAATGTATTTATTTTACTTTAGTTGCATACTGTATCTGGCATTTCTGCCCATGTTATCCCTCCCCACCCTCCCCACACCCCATTGTCTCTCCCCTACCCCCCCAACTGTCCACTGTGTGTGATGCTCCTCTCCCTGAGTCCACGTGTTTTTGTTGTTCAACACCCACCTATGAATGAGAACATATGGTGCTTGGCTTACTGTTGTTGGGTCAGTTTGCTGAGAATGACCATTTCCAGATTCATCCAAGTCCCTACAAAGGACACGAACTCATCGTTTTTTGTTGCTGCGTAGTATTCCATGGTGTATATGTACCACATTTTCTTTGTCCAGCCTATCATTGATGGGCATTTGGGTTGGTTCCAGGTCTTTGCTATTGTTCACAGGACTGCAATGAACATACATGTGCATCTGTATTATTTTTTCCATTTATTTATTTTATTGCATTTTAGGTTTTGGGGTACATGTGAAGAATATGCAAGATTGTTGCATAGGTA
>NW_016107885.1:232176-261728 GCF_001604975.1 Cebus imitator | reverse complement strand
TTTCTCGTATATCTGTTTTAGTTCTTTGTAGATTCTGGAAGCCCTTTGTCAGATGGGTAGATTGCAAAAATTTTTTCCTATGCTGTTGGTTGCCGATTCACTCTAATGATGGTTTCTTTTGCTGTACAGAAGCTGTGGAGTTTAATTAGTCCCATTTGTCTATCCTGGCTTTTATTGCCATTGCTTTTGGTGTTTTAGTCATGAAGTCCTTGCCTATACCTATGTCCTGGATGGTTTTGCCTATGTTTTCTTCTAGTGTTTTTATGGTGTTAGGTTTTATGTTTAAATCTTTGATCCATCTGGAGTTAATTATAGTGTAAGGTGGCAGGTAGGGGTCCAGTTTCTGCTTTCTGCACATTGCTAGCCAGTTTTGCCAACACCAGTTATTAAACATGGAGTCCTTTCCCCATTGCTTGTTTTTGCTGAGTTTGTCAAAGATCAGATGGTTGATGTGTGGTGTTTCTTCTGGGGTCTCTGTTCTGTTCCATTGGTTTATGTCTCTGTTTTGGTACCAGTACCATGCTGTTTTGATAACTGCAGCCTTGTAGTATAGTTTGAAGTCTGGCTGTGTGATGCCTGCGGCTTTGTTCTTTTTGCTTAGAATTGACTTGGCTATGCGGGCTCTCTTTTGGTCCCATATGAAGTTTAAGGTGTTTTTTTCCAGTTCTGTGAAGAAGGTCATTGGTAGCTTGATGGGAATAGCATTGAATCTATAGATTACTTTGGGCAGTATGGCCAATTTCACGATATTGATTTTTCCTAACCATGAGCATGGAATATTTCTCTATCTGTTTGTGTCCTCTCTTATTTCATTGAGCAGTGGCTTGTAGTTAGAGGTCCTTTACATCCTTTGTTAGTTGTATTCCTAGGTATTTTATTCTATTTGTAGCAATTGTGAATGGGTGTTCGCTCTTGATTTGGCTCTCTGTTTGTCTGTTATTGGTATATAGGAATGCTTGTGATTTTTTTGCACGTTGATTTTTTTATCCTGAGACTTTGCTGAAGTTGCTTACCAGTTTGAGAAGATTTTGGGCTGAGACAATGGGGTCTTCTAGATATACAATCATGTCATCTGCAAATAGAAACAGTTTGACTTTCTCCATTGCTAACGGAATACCTTTATTTCTTTTTCTTGCCTGATTGCTCTGGCTAGAACTTCCAATACTATGTTGAATAGGAGTGGTGAGAGAGGGCATCCTTGTCTAGTGCCTGATTTCAAAGGGAATTCTTCCAGCTTTTGCCCGTTCAGTATGATATTGGCTGTAGGTTTGTCATATATAGCTTTATTATTTTATGATACGTTCCATCAATACCTAGTATATTGAGAGTTTTTAGCATGAAGTTCGGTTGAATGTTATCAAAGGCCTTCTCTGCATCTATTGAGATAATCATGTGGTTTTTGTCTTTGGTTCAATTTTTGTGATGGATTATATTTATGGATTTGCATATGTTGAACCAGCCTTGCATCCCCGGAATGAAGCCTACTTGGTCATGATGGATAAGCGTCTTGATTTGCTGTTGCAATCTGTTTACCAGTATTTTATTGAAGATTTTTGCATCAATGTTCATCATGGATATTGGCCTGAAGTTTTCTTTTTATTTGCGTCTCTGCCTGGTTTTGGTATCAGGATAATGTTGGTCTCATAAAATGAGTTAGGGCGGATTCCCTCCTTTTATATTGTTTGATACAGTTTCAGAAGGAATGGAACCACATCCCCTTTGTACATCTGGTAGACTTTGACTGTGAACCCGTCTGGACCTGGACTTTTTTTGATTGGTAGGCTATTGATTGCTGCCTCTACTTAAGCCCTTGTTATTGGTCTATTCAGGGTTTCAGCTTCCTCCTGGTTTAGTTTTGGTAGAATATGAGTGTCTAGGAATTTATCCATTTCTTCCTGATTTACTGGTTTATGTGAGTAGAGCTGTTTGTAGTAATCTGTGATGGTAACTTGTATTTCTATGGGATCAGTGGTGATATCCCCTTTATCGTTTTTTATTGCATCTATTTGATGCTTCTCCATTTTCTTTTTTATTGATCTGGCTAGCGGTCTGTCTATTTTGTTGATCTTTTCTAAAAACCAGCTCCTGGATTTATTGATTTATTGAAGGGTTTTTTGTGTCTCTACCTCCTTCAGTTCTGCTCTGATCTTAGTTATCTCTTGTCTTCTGGTAGCTTTTGAGTTTTTTTGGTCTTGCTCCACTAGTTCTTTCAATTTTGATGATAGGGTGTCAATTTTAGATCTTTCTTCTCTTCTCTGGTGGGCATTTATTGCTATAAATTTCCCTCTCAATACTGCTTTAAAGGTGTCCCAGAAATTCTGCTAAGTTGTGTCTTCATTCTGGTTGGTTTCAAAGAACATCTTTATTTCTGTCTTCATTTCATTGTTTATCCAGTCAACATTCAGAAGCAAGTTGTTCAGTTACCAAGTGGTTGTGCAGGTTTGAGTGTGTTTCTTGCTCCTGAGTTCTAGTCTGATTGCACTGTGGTCTGATAGACTGTTTGTTATGATTTCTGTTCTTTTGCATTTGCTGAGGAGTGATTTGTTTCCAATGATGTGGTCAGTTTTAGAGTAAGTGCAATGTAGTGCTGAGAAAAATGTATATTCTGTGGATTTGGGATGGAGCGTTCTGTGTATGTCTATTAGATCCACTTGGTCCAGCTCTGCATTCAAGTCCTGAATATCCTTGTTAATTTTCTGCCTCGTTGATCTGTCCAATATTGACAGTGGAGTATTGAAGTCTCCCATTATTTTTGTGTGGGAGTCTAAATCTCGTTTGAGGTCGTTAAGAACTTGCTTTATGTATCTGTGTGCTCCTGTGTTGGGGGCATATATATTTAGAATAGTTAGCTCTTCCTGTTGGATTGATCCTTTTACCGTTTTGTAATGTCCTTCTTTGTCTCTTTTGATCTTTGTTGGTTTGAAGTCCATTTTATCAGAGACTAGGATTGCAACGCCTGCTTTTTTTGGTTCTTCATTTGCTTGGTAAATCTTCTTCCATCCCTTTATTTTGAGTCTGTGTGTGTCTTTGTATGTGAGATGGGTTTCTTGAATAAAGCACACCAATGGGTTCAGACTTTTTATCCAGTTTGTGAGTCTGTGTCTTTTGATTGGGGCGTTTAGACCATTTACATTCAATGTTAATACTGTTATGTGTGAATTTCATCCTGCCATTTTGTTACTGGCTGGTTTTCTTTCTCATTAGTTGACTCATTTTCTTCATTGCGTTTTTGGTCTTTGTCAACTGGTTTGCTTTTGCAGTGACTGGTACTTGTTCCTTTCCATGCTTAGTGTTTCTTTCAGGAGCTCTTGTAGGGCAGGTCTGGTGGTGACGAAATCTCTGAGTACTTGCCTGTTCACAAAGGATTTTATTTTTCCTTCACTTATGAAGCTTAGTTTGGCTGGATATGAGATTCTGAGTTGAAAGTTCTTTTCTTTAAGGATGTTGAATATTGGACCCCACTCTCTTCTGGCTTGTAGAGTTTCTGCCGAGAGATCTGCTGTGAGACTGATTGGCTTCCCTCTGTGGGTGACCTGACCTTTCTCTCTGGCTACCCTTGGCATTTTTTCCTTCATTTCGACCCTTGTGAATCTGATGATTATGTGCCTTGGGTTTGCTCTTCTTGAGGAATATCTTTGTGGAGTTCTCTATATTTCTTGAATTTGAAATTTGGACTGCCTTGCTAGGCTTGGGAAGTTCTGGATAATATCCTGGAGTGTGTTTTCCAGCTTGGATTCATTCTTCCAGTCATATTCAGGTACACCAAAATCAAGTGTAGATTAGATTTTTTCACATAATCTCATATTTCTTGGAGGCTTTGTTCATTTCTTTTTACACTTTTTTCTCTTGTATTGCCTTCTCTTTTTACTTCATTGAGTTGATCTTCAATCTCTGATATCCTTTCTTCTGCTGTTAAAACTTGTGTTTGCTTCACATAGTTCTCATGCTGTGTTCTTTAACTCCATCAAGTCGTTTATGTTCTTCTCTAAGCTAGCATTTCTCTAGTTAGCATTTCGTCTAGCCTTTTTTCAAGGTTTTTGGTTTCTTTACATTGAGGTAGAACGTGTTCCTTTAGCTCTGAAAAGTTTGTTATTATCCACCTTTTGAATCCTGTTTCTGTCAATTCTTCACACTTCTTCTCAGTCAAGCTGTGAACCTGTGTTGTTGAGTTGTGATCCCTTGAAGGAGAAGACGTGTTCTGGTCTTTGATGGTTTCACCTTTTTTGTGCTGTTTTTTTCCCATCTTTGTGGATTTACCTGGCTGTGGTGTCAGAGAGCTGCTTGCTGAGGTCGCTTGTCTGCCTGTGGGGGAGCTACTGGGTTTCTAGGGACTCCTTCAGGTTACTAGGGAAGCTTCCTGTGTTTTTTTTTTTTTGTTTATGCTGGGAGATTAGGCCCACCTCTTCCGCTGACCTGTAGGGGCTGCTGGGTTGTCAAGAACGCCATCCCATTGCTAGGTAGGCTTCCTGTGTTTTTTTGTTAAAACATGTAGCCCAGTTCCACCCCTCTAGTGGTGGGTTGTGCACTTCCTCCACTGGGCTGGATCATTCAGGGTTCATCTCAGACTGTGGCACTGGCTGTGCAACCCACTAGAGTCAGAGCTTCAGCCCTCTGGGTTTTGTGGAGGAGGTTAGGGACTCGCCCAGTGGCACCTGGCAGTCTCCACCTTTCACCTTGCTCTCCAGTCATGTGGTAGGGGCCGCCCAGCTGCTCTGGCTTACAGCTCCCTCTGTCTCCGGGCTGGGGGAGGGGGCGATAGCTCAGTCTGCAGACTGTTTTTCAATTCCGCACTTGCAATTCCCGGGGCTTGACTGGCTAAGATCCCCCGTTCTATGTATTGCTGAGGCTTTGGGGGAAGCATTGTATCTGGACCGGAGCACCAGAGGTGGAGCCTCTGACTTGCCAGTCAGATGCACTTTCTGGGTGAAGCAGCACCCCTCCCCACCTCGGTCTGCCCTGAGTGGTCCTTGCTCACCCTGGGACCAGACCCATTGAAATGCACCTGGCACCTCGGTTGGAGCTGGAAGATCTCTGGGTTTCTGCATCTCTTTCACTGGGTGTTGTGCACTGGCGTTGTGTCTAATCTGCCATCTTGGATCCTCTCCACATTAAGTTTTCTCGTGGATAAGACTTTTTTAGATGATAGTTTTTGGAAATCTCTGAGCTTCCCATGTGTGGATCTCTAAATCTCCTGCTAGACTTGAGACGTTTTCAGCTATTATTTTGTTCAATAGGTTTTCTACCCCCTTTGTTCTTCTCTTCACTTTTTGGAACACTGAAGTTCAAGTATTTGGTCACTATATGGTGTCCCATATATCATGTAGGTTTTGTTTGCTTTTTAAACAATAACAAATCACCACAGACTGGGTGGCTTCGAAACAACAGAAATTTATTTTTCACAGTTATGGAGGCTGGCAAGTCCAAGATCAAGAAATTAGCAGATTCAGTGTCTGGTGAGGGCTCACTTCCTGGTTCATAGACTATGCCTTCTTGCTGTTTCTTCATGTGGTGGAAGAAATGAGGGAACTCTCTGGGGTCACTTTTATGAAGGCACTAATCTCATTCACGAGTAGTCCACTCTCATATCCTAATCATCTCCCAAAGGGCCCCACCTTCAAATACCATCACATTGGGGATTACATTTCAGTGTATTAATTTGGAGGGACACAGACTGCTCTTTTAATATTCGTTTTTTTACCAGGACCTACTTATCAATTGCTCAGCTATTTTGATCTTTATAGGAGATGCTAATAAGTGTTTTTATGTTTTAAGTATCGATTATTGTAATGGGCTGAATAGTGGCCCACTAAAAAGTCTGTCAATGTCCTAATCCCTGGAACCCATGAATGTTAATTTATTTGGAAAAAGGACCTTTGCAGAGCCTCCAAAGGAGGATACAGACCTACTGATACTTTGATTTTACATTCTGACCTCTTTAACTGTGAGATAATAAACTACTGTTGTTTTATGCCACTGACTTTGTTGTAATTTGTTACAGCAGCCATAGAAAACTAATACAATTGTTAATGTGTTTTAAAACCATGGTGTTTTGAGAATACAATTCAAATACAGGTTCAATGAGAAGCATCTGGCTTCCTTGCCAGCTAGCTTGAAATTTGTTTGTTTATCATGGAGTAGTAGGTCATTTGTGTTAATTACTTGCTCAACTAATAGTTTTGCTAAAAGTAATTTTCATTTTTTAAATAAACAAGGACATATTGTTTGACCACAGGCGAAGAATCAGGCATAGAGAATAATCATAACCCTTGAATAATATTCAACAAGAGGGATTTTTATCTATGAGAATGCAAAAGAAAATTGGTAAACAAGCAGTCTAGACCAGACAAGAGATGTATGTCAGTGATTATAAGGCAAATAAATAATTCTGCCTTAGAATTGATTAATTCAGTTGGAAGAAGGGGGAGGAGTCAGTCAAGCCTCTAACTGGATTGTCTGACCATTTACTTGACTAAGTAGACATTTGATGAGGTGAGTGAGATTAATATATATGCTCAGCAAGTGTCTGACATAGTATGTACTCAAAATTTAATTTAATATTGTTATTACTATCATTAAATAACTTACAGCCTTGAGTTGACATGGATACCTTTTAACAACAATGAAGAGGATGTTAAATACTGTGTATACTGCCACTTGAAAATGCCCTTGCCAACAGGCCCCATAATTGAGGTAGAGAGACAAGATATATGGTCTGTGATTACAAAGTAACAAATATTTGCTTTAAAAAATCAGCAATTACATATGAAAATTCATACTGTCCCTTTCCAAATTGGCTGCTTTAGGAAACTTACATAATTTTTACAAAACTGTGTAAAGTTTTTTTTTTAAGAGTGTTTTTGAGATCATCTCCAGAGCCTCCAGTATGTTGCTTAGAATCTACTTTGAAATATGTGTTCACTGCAGCACTGTTTACAATAGCAAAGACTTGGAACTGACCCAAATGCCCATCAATAATAGACTGGATAAAGAAAATGTGGCACATATACACCATGGAATACGATGCAGTCATAAAAAAGGATGAGTTCCTGTCCTTTGTAGGGACATAGATAAAGCTAGAAACCATCATTCACAGCAAACTGACACAAGAACAGAAAACCAAACACTGCATGTTCTCACTCATAAATGGCTGTTGAACAATGAGAACACATGGACACAGGGAGGAGAACATCACATACCCAGGGCCTGTTGGGGGATGGAAGAGCTAGGGGAAGGATAGCAGGGTCTTGGGGTGGGGGAGGGATAATATTAGGAGAAATACCTAATGTAGGTAATGGGGGGATGGATGCAGCAAACCACCATGGCATGTGTATACCTATGTAACAATCCTGCATGATCTGCACATGTGCCCCAGAACTTAAAGTATAATAAAAAGAAAAAACATTAAAAAGAAAAAGAAATGACAGCCCTTTTTCCTTTGAGGGTGGAGCAGCTATGTCATTTAGAACAAAGCTCACATTTTCTAGGTTAACTTCTTTGAAGCAGAACATTTATATGTATGCATATACTTGGGTTTGTTTCTTTTGGGGAGAAACTATATTATCAAGGAATCCACTTCTATGACTGTCATGAAGCCCAGGCTGAGTTAACAGTGATGAGTTCTAGAGGTACCTACTTCCCAATCTGAATTTTCTGATTTCAACTCATCTTCTATCTTGACCTCAACTGAAAACCCAGACTTATGATAGGCCTCCATCCTTATCCTCGTATTCCTGGAAAATTACAAAGCCAAATATGTAGGAGGCTTTTTCAGAAGAGAAAATGACTTTGTTTTTCAGAAAATGAACCCTTCACTTTGCTTTATGAGGCAGGTGGCAGCCTCAAACCATGGACAAGTTGGGCCCTGCACAAGTCTTAATGGGTTTCTTTTCTAAAGATGGATTTATTTTATTGCTTAATGGGCACACCGCACATATAATCAGCATTAAAATGGGACATTATGAATATTCTTGTTCCATCCTCCTCACCCAACACAGAATCCTTGCCTCCAGCAGTTCTGATGAAAAAAGTTTATTACTTTATAAGACACACCAGTCCACTGTTAACCAGTTATATTGTTAGAAAAACCTATTATAGTTAAATGAGACAAGATGTAGGTACATGCCCAATATAGCACATAGAACATAGTAAATACATGATAAATATTTACAACCTGTTCATGTAGCCCTAAAATGTGCTTCCTTCAAACTCTATCTTCTGGAGCAACAAAAGTTAATTCTTAATTCTTCTTCTATATGACAAAGTTAAAATCATTTAAAAATATGGTTACTTAATGTGTCCTTGAAACATCTCCCCTCCAGGCCAAGCACCTGTCATTCTTATATGTCAGAATTTCTAGACAGGATATTTTTGAAACAGTTAGGTAATAATACTGAATAGTATATAATAAGGGAGAAATAAGTGGTATTGAGAGCCAGTAAATAGTCCATAGACAGGATATCCATAGGCTAGAATGGTCTTGAGAAGGTTGTGTGGTAGAAGTGAAATTTAGGCCAGGCCTTAAAGTTCAAGTAGAATTTGGAAAGACTAAAGGTAGACTAGAATACATCCCTTAAGTGAGGTGAAGGGCCTTTTAATTTAGTCTGGTACAGTGATAGATGTTTATTATCTGTTCTATCCCCCTGGAGATGAAGGTTTTAAAACAAACCCTAAACAAAAGGGAGGAGATAAAATGGAAGATGGTTTCACTCTTTAAAGCTGTGCCCTTTGGCAAGCAGCTATAGTAGTTTAGGGTGACTGGGAGAAGAACCAGTGGTTTCTGACAAAGTAGAGCCTCTAGCATTGGGAAAGAATATATGAATTACAATGGATGCTAATTGTTTCTATTTGGAAATTCTTGTAGTGGCTTTTCTGAAAACATTTATGATAAGTAAGCATTAGGTGGGTAATAAATCACTGCTGATAAAGAATCTTCTTTACTACTAGGAAGTAAAGTTACATAAGGAAATGTGCTTGGTGCCTCCTCTTCTCTTATACCTTTCTTGGGAGCTTATAATCTGAAATGTTTTAAGAGAGGTTATAGTTAGGGTTTGGGGGTTTGATGTATAGTTTTTGTTTGTTTGTTTGTTGATTTGTTTTTTAGCGCCCTTAAATTTTTATGTTCATTTTTAAGGCAAATAAGTTGTGGCTCGCTTATAGGAGGAAAGACTGAACTTTTGTCAGTGGTCAAAAAAGTCACCATTATACATTGTCCACTTAAATTATTGAATTATAAATAGGTTAGTATAATATTAGAGTAGCACTATGTATACTGAGAGCAATAGAGCTTGCTTCACTTGTTATTATTTGACTGGCCATATAAACCCATATACTTAGCATCTACATGCTCCCTTTCTTTCTTGCCCACCATCCCCTTTGCACCCTCCCCCAAATATACCTTGAGTTCTTGATCTGTATTTATTGTATACCAACATGTTTGAATCTTTTGGTTTGGGTTTCTAGCCCCCACACCAAACAAAGACACAGAATGTGAGTTATTTGAACAATGTCTCAATTGAGAATTTGGTTTCCTGGAAACAGCACCTTTATTTCTGTTTATTTTTGATCCATGTGTATCCTCAAAGTAGACTATTTTCTAAAAAGGGCTAACAACACACAGTATAATGGTGACAGTACAAGGCATGTGGGGTATTTTTTATCCCACAGGGGAGACTATGTTGGGATCATCCTTGTTTAAGATGGCTTCTAATACTCTATGACACTCCTCCCACTCAGCATGTATTACTGAGTCAGGCACCTAGTAGATACTCAAATAGGCCTAATTCCGGGCTCCTGTTTCCTAGAGCCTAGGAGCACTTAATAGTTAAGAAGTGATATATGTACATGATCATTAATTCTCTCTACCAATAGCTACCCTGATTGGGTTTGTTTAGTAACATTATTTAGCTAAACTCATTACTGTATATGTGAACACTAACCAATCAGGGCAAGCCCTAGCCTACTTAAAATAATCCATGTCCAATTAGTTTTGTTGAAAAAAAAAATGGTGTTGGATGTATTAATAGATACAATTAAGGGAGCATCCTAGTTCTCTCATGCTTGTATTGCTTCTCACCTTGTATATAGGAGGCACTCTGAAAATGCTTGCTGAATTATTGAGCTGGATTGCAGGTCTTAAGGATCACAGTTATTAGCATTATCTCTTCCAAAAATGTTTTGTAGTTATGGTACAGATAAAGACAAAAGTATAGAGATTTGTTATTATGGTTTAGATAAGTAACAGAGTCTCCCTAGCTCACTTAAAGAGAAATCAGGCAAGTCATCTGTGGACTAGAAATCTCCTCAGTCTCTCCTCTCTAGCCCCCCTGTATTAGGTGTTCATGAGGCTCGCCAGGGGAGTTGAGGAGGTTTACTGCAAACAGCTGTTCTTTTTTCTTTTGAGGTAAGTGATGCGAGGAGTAAGGGGATCTGGGAGGTGGAGAAAGTATTGAAACCCAAAACACAACCCATTAGTATTGAGAGTATAAGGATTAATGATCATTTAAAATTCCAGGTTGGTTGGGAAACATATTTCAGAATATCATCCATGAAAATTTCCCTAACCTTGCTAGAGAGGCTAACAGTCAAATTCAGGAAATACAGAGAACTCCTGCAAGATTCTACATAAGAAGATCATCCCCAAGACACATGGTCATCAGATTTTCCAAGGTCAAAATGAAAGAAAGAATGTTAAAGGCAGCTAGAGAGAATGGGCAAGTCGCCTACAAAGCGGTTATCAGTCTTAACAGCAGACCGCTCAGCTGAAGCTCTGCAAGCCAGAGGAGACTGGGGCTCTATATTCAACATTCTTAAAGAAAAAAATCTTCAACCAAGAATGTCATATCCAGCTAAACTAAGCTTCTTAAATGAAGGTGAAATAAGATCCTTTTCAGATAAGCAAATGTTGAGGGAATTCATTAACACCAGACCTGCCTTACAAGAGGTCTTGAAAGGAGTACTAAATATTGAAAGAAAAGGCTGCTACCAGCTAACACAAAAGCACACTTAAACACAGAGACCAGTGTCACTGTAAAGCAACCACATAAACAAACCAACATTATAACCAGCTAACAGCACAACAACAGGATCAAATCCACACATATCAATACTAACCTTGAATGCAAATGGGCTAAATGCTTCACTTAAAAGGCAGAGAGTGACAAGCTATATAAAAAAGCAAAACCTAATGGTATACTACCTTCAAGAGACCCGTCTCACTCATAATGACACTCATAGGCTCAAAATAAAGGGATACATGACAAATTTACCAAGCAAATGGAAAACAGAAAAAAAAAACAAGGATTGCAATCCTAATTTCAGACAAAACAGATTTCAAAGCAAGAAAGATCAAAAAAAGACTAAGAAGGGGATTACATAATGGTAAAGGTTTCAATTCAACAACAAAACCTAATCATCCTAAGTATATATGCACCCAACAAAGGAGCACCCAGATTCATAAAGAAAGTTCTTAGAAACCTAAAAATAGACTTAGAATCCCACACAATAATAGTGGGAGACTTCAACACTCCACTGACAATGTTAGACAGATCATCAAGGCAGAAGATTAACAAAGATATTCAGGACCTAACCTCAACATTGTACCAATGGATCTGATAGACCTTTACAGAACTCTCCATCCCAAAACAACAGAATATACATTATTCTCATTGCCACATGGCACCTACTCTAAAATTGAACACATAATTGGACATTAAACAATCCTCAGCAACAGCAAAAGTACTGAAATCATACAAAGCACACTCTCGGGACCACAACACAATAAAAATAGAAATAAAGACTGGAAATTGCTAGAAACCATGCAATTACATGGAAATTAAAGCAGCATGATCCTGAGTAACTTTTGGGTAAATAATGAAATTAAGGCAGAAATGAAGTTCTTTGAAAAGAATGAGAATCAAAATACAAAATACCAGAATTTCTGGGACACACCTAGCACAGTGTTAAGAGGGAAACTAATAGCACTACATACCCACATCAAAAAGTTAGAAAAATCTCAAATTAACAACCTAACGTCACAACTGAAAGAATTAGAGAAGTAAGAACAAATCAACCGAAAAGTTTGCAGAAGACAAGAAATAAAAATCAGAACTAAACTGAAAGAAATTGAGACATGAAAAACCATTCAAAAGTTCAGTGAATCCAGAAGTTGGTTTCTTGAAAAAATTAATAAGATAGATAGGCCTCTACATAGACTAATAAAGAAGGAAAGAAGATCCACATAAACACAATTAGAAATGATGAAGGGAATGTTACTACTGACCCCGCAGAAGTAAAAACAACCATCAGAAACTACTATGAACATCTCTGTGCACAAAAACTAGAAAATTAGATGAGATGGATAGATTTCTGGACACATACTCTCTCCCAAGACTAAGCCAGGAAGAACTTGATTCCCTGAACAGACCAATAACAAACTCCAAGATTGAATCAGTAATAAGTAGCCTACCAACCAAAAAAAGCCCAGGGCCTGATAGATTCATAATCAAATTCAACCAGATTACAAAGAAGAGCTGGTACCATTCTGACAGAAACTATTCCGAAAAGTTGAGGAGGAGCGTCTCCTCCCCAACTTGTTCTATGAGGGCAGCATCATCTTGATTTCGAAACCTGGCAGAGACTCAACAAAAAAAGAAAACTTCAGGCCCATGCCCTTGATGAACATTGATATAAAAATCTTCAACAAAATACTTGCAACCTGAATCCACAAGCAAACCAAAAAGCTAATTCACCATGATCAACCAGGCTTTATCACCATGATGTGAGGCTTCCAAGGCTTGTTCAACATAAGCAAATCAAAAAAATGTGATTCATAACATAAGCAGAATGAAAATTAAAACCAGCATCATTATCTCAATAGATGCAGAAAAAACCTTTGATAAAATTCAACATCACTTTATGTTAAAAACTCTGAATAGTCTAGGTATCGAAGGAGCATACCTCAAAATAATAACAGCCATCTATGACAATCCCATAGCCAACATCATGCTGAATGAGGAAAAGATGGAAGCAAACCCCTTGAAAATCAGCACAAGACAAGGATGCCTTCTCTCACCAATTCTATTCAGCATAGTAATGGGAAGTCCTAGACAGAGCCATCAGGCAAGAGAAAGAAATAAAAGGCATCCAGATAGAAAGAGAGGAAGTCAAACCATCTCTATTTGCAGACAAAATGATTCTGTATCGAGAAAACCCCATAGTCTTGGCCCAAAAGCTCCTTCAGCTGATAAACAACTTCAGCAAAGTTTCAGGATACAAAATCAATGTACAGAAATCACTAGCATTTCTATAAACCAACAACAGCCAGACCAAGGACCAAATCAGGAAGACAATTTCACTTACAATTGCCACAAAAATAATAAAATACCTAGGAATACAGCTACCCAGGAAGGTGAAACATCTCTACAATGAGAAGTATAAAACACTGCAAAGAAATCGTAGAGGACACAAACAAAGGGAAAAAAAATCCCATGCTTAGATGGGAAGAATCAATATCATTAAAATGACCATACTGGCAAAGCAACTTACAGATTCAATTCTATTCCTATCAAACTACCAATGACATTCTTGACAGAACTAGAAAAAACTATTTTAAAATTCATATGGAACCAAAATAGAGCCTGAATAGCCAAGGCAATGCTAAGCAAGAACAAACCTGGAGGTACCACATTATCTGACTTCAAACTATACTACAGGGCTACAGTAACCAAAACATTATGATACTGGTAGAAAACAGGCACATAGGACAGTGGAACAGAATAGAGACCCAGAAGTAAGGCCTCTCACCCACAACCATCTGATTTTGGACAAACCTGACAAAAACAAGCAATTGGGAAAAGACTCCCTATTCAATAAATGGTGATTAGATAACTGGCTAGCCATATGCAGAAGATTGAAACAGGACCCCTTCCTTACACCATATACAGAAATTAACTCAAATGGATTAAAGACTTAAGTGTAAAAACCAAAACTATAAAAACCCTGGAAGACAACCTAGGCACTACAATCCTGGACATAAGAATGGGCAAAGATTTCATATCAAAGGCACCAAAGGCAATCGCAACAAATGCAAAAATTGGTAAGTGGAATCTAACGAAACTTAAGGACTTTTGCACAACAAAAGAAACTATCAACAAAGTAAACAACCTACAGAATGGGAGAAAATATTTGCAAACCATGCATCTGACAAAGTTCTCATAATGAGCATCTTAAGGAACTTACACAAATTTACAAGAGAAAAATGAACAACCTCACTTAAAAGTGGGGGATACTTCTCAATAGAAGACATACATGCAGCCAACAAGCATATGAAAAATAGCTCAATATCACTGATAATTAGAGAAATGCAAATTAAGCACCGAGTATGGCAGCTCACACCTGTAATCCCAGCTCTTTGGGAGGCTGAGGTGGGTGGATCACCTGAGGTCAGGAGTTCAGGACCAGCCTGACCAACATGGAGAAATCCCATCTCTACTAAAAATACAAAAAATTAGCCAGATGTGGTGGTACATGACTATAATTCCAGCTACTTGGAAGGCTGAGGCAGGAGAATCGCTTGAATCCAGGAGGTGGAGGTTATAGTGAGCTGACATCGCACCATTGCACTCCAGCCTGGGTAACAAGAGGTAAACTCCATCAAAAACAAGCAAACAAAAACAAACAAAACAAAAACAAAGAAATGCAAATCAAAACCACAATGAGATATCATCTCACCCCAATCAGAATGGCTACTATAAATAGTCAATAAATAATGGATGCTGGTGAGGTTGTGGAGAAAAGGAAACACTTATACCTTATTGGTAAGTGTGTAAATTAGTTCAACCATTGTGGAAAGCAGTATGGCAATTCCTCAAAGAGCTAAAAGCAGAACTGCCATTCAACCCAGTGATCCCATGACTGGGTATATACCCAGAGGAATATAAATCATCCTCCTATAAACATTCATTTAGTGCAATGAATAGAAATCATCTTCCCATAAACATTCATTTATGGGAGGATGATTTCTATTCATTGCACTAATATGTTCATTGCAGCACTATTCACAATAGTGAAGTTATGGAATAAGTCTAAATGTCCATCAATGACAGATTGGACAAAGAAAATGTGATACAGATACACCAAGGAATACTATGCAGACATAAAAAGAACAAGATCATGTCTTTTGTGGGAACATGGATGGAGCTGGAGGCTATTATTCTTAGCAAACTAATGCTGGAAAAGAAAACAAAATACCGTGTTCTCTCTTGTAAGTGGGAGCTAAATGATAAGAATGTATGAACACAAAAAAGGAAACAACAGACACTGGGGCCTACTTGAGGGTAAAGGGTGGAAGGAGGGAGAGGAGCAGAAAAGATAACCGTTAGGTACTGGGCTTAATACACTGTGTGATGGAATAATCTGTAAAACAAACTCCAATGTTACAAGTTTACCTATGTAGCAAACCTTCACATGTACCCCTAAACCCAAAATAAAAGTGAAAAAAATCCCAATTTGGGCAATGAAAAATGCTACAGTTGTACTTAGAAGGCTCTTCCAGTGATATCACCTAAAGAAAAGTATGAGTCTGGGATATTTCTCTCATATCTCTAGGAAAGGACCCAAATGTCATTTTTAAGTAGGCATTGAATACCTACAATATGAAAAGCTATGTGTGGAATGCAGTGATGAACTGGATTCCCACCCTCTTTCCACCTATTGGTTTATAGTGTTTTAGGTAAAGATGAATGAAGGAACAATGGAAGGCAGAATGTATTAACTGTCCTAAGTAGTACAAGGTGCTGAGAAAAGGTCAGAGTGATTTGTAATGATTCAGTAAGTGAGATTATCACAAGGTCGGGGATGCATGCTTACTTATCCAGGGTAATTTTTTTTTCATTTTTTTTACTTCTAAGGGTAATTATTTTTAATGGCAACTGAACTTAGTTCGTACTGACAATTGACAGCACTCCTTTGAGAAAAGGATAATGATTTATATCCTAAGTAAGGACTGAGCAGATTACTAGAACTTTACCACAAAAATATACAGAGGAATTAAAACTGTAGGCTTATACTCATATACTTGCAGATTTTCATTATATATTTTTTCTCATTCCATATTTTCTTTATACCATAACGATATATAAGGATGATACTAAATGATACATAAGAATCATGTTTTTCTTATAACTTGGGATGGTAGGGTGCAGTTGGATGGGAAGAGATCTTCAGTTTCAGCAAGAGTGAGTGGTTAAAGCAGAGCGTTAAAAACCAACAATTTAAAGAAAAACAAGGGATCTTGGAGCAGAGCAAAAGCTGTGTACACTGTCTGAAGTTTAAAAAGACATCGATGTATTCTTACCAAATGTTGTTAATGGCACTGATTCAAGGAAAAGCCCATTGGCACACTGGTTGATGAGGCTGGCCAGTTCAAATATAGAGGAAACTTCACTGGGAGCACAATAAAATGATAATCAAAAGTTATTGTTGTGTGCTTTAAAAACCTGGCTTAAAAATTAAATTTAATGTAAATTTATCCCACTTTAAGTTGCTTCAAACTAATTTTCTATTTAACTTAGTATCTAGTAATACCATATTTTTTCTTTGGTAAAAAGCTCGATTTAAAATGTTTTTAAGTTTAAAATTGGGCTTTCTAAACCCTTTGCTTTTCCTGAGTTCAGGCTAGGTAGAATTATCACCCAGATTGTTTGGAGCAGGTTTGCCCATATACAGGTTTAGCACATTGAACACACACACATACCTACATTAAGTCATCAGGATTTTCTGGATTCAATATTTTATTCCTTTAATTAAAATATATAATTGCTCAGGTTCCAATTATTCTCTACTGTGAAACTAGTTTTTCCTTTAGGTTCAGGGCTTGCTAAGTCCATGGCATTTGCTATTTGAGGCCTATTTTGATTACTTCTTCCATCCACAATGGGCACTACATTCTTCTTTTTCACCACTTATTTATAAAAGACACACATGCATGCACACACGCATACATAAAAACATACATATTTATAGACAGGAAACTATGCTATGCCATTTAAATAAGAAATCACTGTGCCTTTCTCATAAGCTCAGGGTTCTTTTTTTCCTTTCGATGCTGATTTATTCTTTCTTATAAGAACCTGAGCTGATAGTTACATATAACAATTGTCCCCCTCGATGGCTACTCTCTGATAGCCTGACCCTTTCATTTTCAGACCTGTATTGCTGCTCTTGTTTTCTTTTACTCACAGTGGTCTCCTTAGCTCTTCTCTGGTGTTTGCAGTTCTGCCTTTGTAGATGAAAAAGAATCTTGGAAAAGAAATGCAGAAATGGTAGGAATAAAGAGGAGCAGGACAAGATAGTGAAGAGATTCTTATTCTTCTGTTCATTACTCTTCTGTTGGAGGGGCTGAATTGTAAAATGTGACAAAAGTAGGGAACAGCAAAATTATAATGATACGGTCTTTTGTTAGGAGGTAATTAATATTTACTTATTGGGTAACCAAACTGAGAATCTGGTTAGTTTAAGGAAGATGAAAAAGACAGTCCTTATGTTTCCTGGCATATAAAACTGTTGGGAGGGTCAGAGCAAGATGGTGGAATACAAGCCTGCAATGTTAGTACTCCCCACAGGAACACCAAATTTTAACAACTATCTGCACACAGAAAAGCACTGGCACGCACACACACACACACACACACACACACACACACAAAATCAGGTAAGCAATCACAGTACCTAACTTTATATTGTTGAAAGAGGCATTGAGGAAAGTCAGAGAGACAGTCTTGAATCATCAGTTCCACCCCTCCCCCATCACCCAGCAGTGGCCATGTAGCACAGAGTGTGCACTTTAAGGAGGGAATGTGCAGTGACTGGGGACATTATATTGAATTCAGTGCTACACTGTCACAATGGAGAAAAAAAAGCCATTCTGGGCTTAGGCAGCGCCTGTGCACAGAGGGGGCATTTGCAGCAGCCCTAGCAGAGAGGAGTCATCCATCCTATCAGTCAGAACTCCAGTTTCTCGGCAAGCCTCACCACCACAAGCCAAAGAGCTCTGAGGTCCTAGGTAAACTTGAAAGGCAGTCTAGGACACAATGACTGAAGTTTCCAGGTAGCCCTTAGTACTGGGCTAGGCACAGAGCCAGAGGACTAGAGTGTCATGTGACCTAGGGAGACACCAGCCAGGGCAGCTAAAGGAGTGCTTGCCCCATGCCTTCCCCAACCTCAGGTAGTGCAGCTCACAGCAATGATATTATCTCCTTCCTTCTGCTTAAGGGGAGAACAAAGATGAAAGAGGACTTTGTCTTGCATCTTGGATACCAGCTAAGGCACAATATGATAGGTCACCAGGCAGAGTCATGAGGCCCTTATTCCAGGGCCTAGGTCCTGGACAACATTTCTAGATACACCTTGATCCAAAAGGGAAGCTGCTGCCTTGAAGAGAAGGACTCACTCCTGTCAGGATTCATCACCTGCTAACTAAAGAGCTCTTGGGACCTGAATAACCAGCAGCAATACCCAAGTAGTATGTTATGGGCCTTGGACTCTAAGATGTACTGACCACAGATGTGACCCAGCACATTCCCAGCTGTGTTATCTGCAATGAAAGACTCCTTCTGTTTGAGAAAAGCAGACAGAAAAGTAAAGGGGACTTTGTCTTGCATCTTAGGTACCAGCTTGAACAAAGTGGGGTAGAGAAATAAGCAGCCCCTTGGCTTCCCTGAGTCCAGGCCTAGGCTCCTGGATGGTATTTCTGGACCTGCCCTGGGCCAGAGGGGGGCTCACAGCCCTGAAGGGTGAATCAAAGGCCTGGCAGTATTCACCACAAGCTAACTAAAGAGGCTTTGGGCTTTCACGAACATTGACAGCATGGCCAGGCAGAAGCCTTTCCCCCTCCTCCCCCGACCATGGGCAAGTAGTGGTGATGGTCACAGGGAGAGGCCTCTCTGCTTGTGGAAAGAAGAAAGAAGAGCAGGAAAGACTGTATGTCATGGTTTTAGCACCAGCTTAGCCATTTATCTATTTAGTAGGCTAGAACATCAAGCTAATTTCTGACGTTTTTTAAACTCCAATCCCCAGCACCCAGACAGCATCTCCTGACCAGCTTGTGGCATGGAGGAACTTGCCACCCTGAAGAGAAGGACACCACACAGTCTGACTTTGCTACCTGCTGGTTGTAGAGCCCAAGGGACTTGCATAAACATAGGTGGTAGCCTGGTAGTGGTTTCAGCAGACCTTTGGTAAGATCTAGTGTTGTGCTGGCTTCAGGTATGAATGAATAAGCACAGTCTCAGGGATGGTGGCAACAGGAGTGCTTGCATCATCATACCCTCACCTCCAGGCAGCTTAGCTCAGAGATAGAGACTGTTTGTTTGGAAGAAAGTAAGGACAAAGAACAAGAGTCCCTTTGTGGTCATCCAGAAAATTCTTTCAGATTTTGTTTAAGACCACCAAGGTGGTACCTTTGTGAATCTGCAAAAACCACAGAAATATTGGGCTTGGGGTCNTTAAAATATCTGTAAAGCCTCCTCAATAAAGGCAGGAACAAATAAGCTCAGACTGCGAAGACTACAATAAATACCCAACTCTTCAATGCTCAGATACCAATGAATCTACAAGCAGCAAGATCATGCAGGAAAACATGAGCTCATCAAACAAACTAAATAAGGCACTAGGACCAATCCTAGAGAAACAGCAATATGTGACCTTTCAGACAGAGAATTCAGAATAGCTGTTTTGAGGAAACTGAAAGAAATTCAAGGTAACACAGAGAAGGAATTCAGAATTCTATCATATAAACTTAATGAAGAGATTAAAATAATTAACGGGCATGGTGGCTCACACCTGTAATCCCAGCTACTCGGGAGGCCGAGGCAGGAGAATTACTTGAACCCAGGAGGTGGAGGTTGCAGTGAGCCAATATCACGCCATTGCACTCCAGCTTGGGCAAGAAAAGTGAAACTCCGTGTCAAAATTAATTAATTAATTAATTAACTAAAAAGAATCAAGCAGAAATTCTAGAGCTGAAAAAATGCAATTGACATGTTGAAGAATGCATCAGAGCCACTTAGCAGAATTGGTCGAGCAGAAGAAAGAATTAGTGAGCTTAAAGGCAGACTATTTGACAATACACTGAAGAGACAAAAGAAAAAAACAGTGAAAAACAATGAAGCACACCTATAATATCTAGAAAATAGCCTCAAAAGGGTAAATCTAAGAGCTATTGGCTTTAAATGGGGGACAGAGAAAGAGAAAGAAAGCACACCTACAATATCTAGTCAAAAGGGCAAATCTAAGAGCCATTGGCTTAAATGGGGGATAGAGAAAGAGATAGAAGTAGAAATTTTATTCAGAGGGATAATATCAGAGAACTTCCCAAACCTACAGAAATATATCAGCATTCAAGTACGAGAATGTTATAGAACACTAAGCAGATGTAACCCAAAGAAGACTACCTCAAGGCATCTAATAATCAAACTCCCAAAGGTCAAGGATAAAGAAAGAATCCTAAAAGCAGAAACAGAAAAGAAACAAATAACGTGCTATGGAACTCCTATACCTGTGGCAGCAGTCTTTTCAGTGGAAATCTTGCAGTCCAGGAGAGAGTGTCACGGCATATTTAAAGAGCTGAAGGAAACATATTTTATCCTAGAAGAATATTTCTGGTGAAAATATCCTTCAAGCATGAAGGAAAAATAAAGACCTTCCCAGAGAAACAAAAGCTAAGGCATTTCTACACCAGACCTGTTCTCCAAAAAATGCTACAGGGAGTTCTTCAATCTGAAAGAAAAGGATGTCAGTGACCAAAAAAGTCATCTGAAGGTACAAAACTCACTGGTAATAAGTACACAGAAAAAACACAGAATATTATAATGTTATAATTGTGGTATTTTAACTACCTTTATCATAAGTAGAAAGATGACATGATGAACCAATCAAGTGGAAATGATGAAGTTTAAGCATAGAGATTTTATTAGTTTTTGTTTGTTTTTGAGATGGAGTTTCACTCTGTTGCCCAGATTGGAGTGCAGTGGTGCGATCTCGGCTCACTGCAACCTCTGCCTCCTGGGTTCAGCAATTCTCCTGCCTCATCCTCCCAAGTAGCTAGGATTACAGGCATACACCACCATGCCTGGCTAATTTTGTATTTTTAGTAGAGACAGAGTTTCTCCATGTTGGTCAGGCTGGTCTTAAACTCCTGACCTCAGGTGATCCACCCACCTCGGCCTCCCAAAGCGTTGGGATTATAGGCGGAGCCACTGCACCTGGCCTTATTAGTTTTCTTTTTGTGTGTTTGTTTGTTTAGGTAATCAGTGTTAAGTTGTTATCAATTGAAAACAATGGGTTATAAGATAGTATTTGCAAGCCTCTCAGTAACCTCAAATCAAAAAACACACAATGGTTACACTCAAAAGGCAAGCAATTAAATTATACCACCAGTTTTCTCAGCACCATTCTGGGTATCCATATGCAGAAGAATGAAAATTGATCCTCATCTCTTGCCATATGCTAAAATGAAATCAAAACGAATTAAAGACTTAAATCTTAGACCTCTAACTATGAAACTACTACAAGAAAACATTGGAGGAACCCTCCAGGACATTGGTCAGGGCAAAAATTTCTTGAGTAATACCCCACAAGCATAGGCAACCAAAGTAAAAATGGACAAAAGGGATCACATCAAGTTAAAAAGACTTTGCACAGCAAAGTAAACAATCAACAAAGTGGAGAGACAACCCACAGATCAGGAGAAAATATTTGTAAACTACCCATCTGACAAGGGATTATTAACCAGAATATATAAGACACTCAAACAATTTCATAGGGAAAAAAATCTAATAATCACATTTAAAAACTGACAGAAGGTTTGAACAGACATTTCTAAAAAGAAGACATATAAATGGCAAACAGGCATATGAAAAGGTGCTCAACATCATTGATCATCAGAGAAATGCAAATCAAAGGCACAATGAGAAGGTATCATCCCATCCCAGTTAAAATGGCTTTTATCCAAAAGACAAGCAATAACAAATGCTGGTAAGGATGTGGAGAAAAGAGAACTCTCCGACACTGTTGTGCGAATGTAAATTAGTACAAGCACTATGGAGAACAATTTGGAGGTTCCTCAAAAAAATGAAATAGGGCCATTATATGATCCAGCAATCTCACTCCTGGTTATATATCCTAAAGAAAGGAAATCAGTATATCAAAGTGATATCTGCACTCCCACATTTGTTGCAGCACTGTTCACAATAGCCAAGATTTGGAGGCAACCTAAGTGTCTATCGACAGATGAATGGAGAAAGAAAATATGGTACATATACGCAATGAAGTACTATCCAGCCATAAAAAAGAATGATATCCTGTCATTTGCAGCAACGTCGATGGAATTGGAGATCATTTTGTTAAGTGAAATCAGCCAAGCACAGAAATACAAACATTGTACATTCTATCACTTGTTTGTGGGATATAATAATCAAAACAATTGAACTCATGGATATAATTGTACACTTAAAAATAGCTGAGTATAATTGGATTGTTTGTAACAAAAAGGATAAATGCTTGAGTAGATGGGTATGCCATTTACCATGATGTGATTATTGTGCATTACATGCATGTGTCAAAATATCTCATGTACCCAATAAACAGATGTACCTACTATGTACCTACAAAAATTAAAAATAAAAAAAATTTTAAAAACTTGGAATGTGTAGAAGATTAGAGGAAAATTAATTTGTCCTGCTTAGACCTATTATGTATTGCCTTTCCTAGATAATTATGCAAGGTGTATTCCCAGCATGTGCAGATGTTGTCTGTCATGAGTGCCTTAGTTTTAGATGCAAAGCAGTAAATGTGGCCCCTGATAAGGATTGTTGACTGCTGATTCCATAGCACAAATGAGGAAAGAAGAGATTAGATAAGGGAAGATTTCAGAGGCTGTAGTAAAGATGAAATTTTCTTTTATTTCTTTTTTTTTTTTTTAAGGCTAGGTTAACAAAACCTCAAAGTAACACTGCTTTCAGGCAGTGACTTCTTGCCCTGAGTCATATCAACTTAATTTATTATTTCACAGTTGCCTGGTAGGTAAGAGGACCACTAAAACCAGAAGCAATCATGAGCTCTTTTATCTGTAAGTTAGAGCATATTACTACTACTTAAATTCTGCTATTTTTAAGAAGACATCCTATGCCAAAAAGCAAGGGACTGACCTGAGATTCCACAGCAAATTGATAACATTCATTTTATTACAATACCAACCTAGACTTCCGCTTTTTTCTTATTGAAACCTAGGGTAGGTTGATCAATTATATGGTAAATTATATGATGATCAGCGTGAATGTTTTAACTTTTACTGAATAGCTGTAGCACAGCAACAGAATTGGAGTCTTTGAAGTGTTGTAGTACTTGGAACTTTATGTAGTGTGTATTCCTAACTGCTCTATCATCTATTTCAACATAATACTCCAAATAACTTCCCCTGCAGTTTAAGCTCTGTTTTCTTTTTCAATTCTCATTGGAGATTATTCACTAGTCACACTCCTTCCTCTCTTCCTGTTGTCTCTTCTTAAACAAAGGAACAGCCTTTCCAATTAAACAATGATTTTTCTCCCTACAAACCCACCCATTCACCTCCTTTCTCTATCCCATGCTGAAAGATGCTAGTAATTTAGACCCATCTCCATCCCTTGTTTTCATTATCTTTGTAGTTTGCTTTCTCTTTTCTTAACTCCTTATTGATATGGTATGGGACATGCTATTTTTTCCACTATATAATTAAGAAACTATATGCACCAATTGTATGGGATATCTGTTTTCATCTGGCTCCTCTGCTCTATAGCCATTAAGGCAACAAGACAAAAAATATCTTGGGAATCATTTTTCTTTCTCACAGGAATGGGGTGGGTTGGAGAGGGGTCTTTTCTGATTTGTTTCTGGTCTATATCCAGTGGTGTACTAGAATTGGTTTGTATTGGCTTTTGACAACTAATTGTACATATTTCTTCCCAAATTCAATTTCATGTTTAGTGGTTGGTAGCTTGAAATTGACCATAATGGGATTGCTTAATCCATGGAAATCAGCAAAGCTAAGAAATAAGTGCTCTCCGCCCATCAGCCTTGTTGTTAAATATTTATCAGAATACTACTGCCTGTTTCAAAACCAGTCTTGATAAGAAAGTCTATCTAAAGTACCTGTCCAGTTGGAATCAACTAGGCAAGAACCTGGGCAACAAAACTGGGGCATCATGGTAGATCAGAGAAGTAATATAGCTGTTTCGGTTCTATGCTTCTGAGTTCTCAGTCCAAGAATACTTATTTACCCTACCCAGGGGATGAAATGACCCAACAACTGAAATGGAGTTGGGCCTACCTGTTGGAGCTTGACTTTAGCTGTGGGAATTAGAAGGTGGTAGTGAGGTAGAAATCAGGACTTACTGTACCTTCCAGTGCCAGATTCTCTTGTTACATGTTTCAGGCCTGCCTTTCTTGTTGATTCATCAAACAACTTGCTGGTAGAGGTTGGTGGCTCTGACCCTTCACAAGGACTAGATATGAAATATGCAAACTAGTATTTACCTCAGCTTTAGTGCTGATAGGCGTTGGTATCATTTATGTTGTCTGGGCCTCAGCTATTCTTGTCAGTGAAGGGGGACAGATAGAGTAGACATTAATTTGTATTTATGACCCACTGATTATAAGTGGGTAGATAAGTAGAAAGTATAGTCTATAGTGACAAAGATATGACTTAGCTTTCTTGGCAAATAAGTCCCTGGAGGTCAAGGTCTATGTCTTTGACTAATTTTATACTGTAACATATTTGGGGAGGGATTTACTAAGTATATTTCAAGAAGAGTTAATCCTCCCAACAATAAATTTAATATTAGAATCATAACATTTCAGAATTGAAAGGAACCCTTACAGATTCATCTAGTCCAATAGGCTTTATTTTAAAACATTCATGGCTATAAAAATCAACTTAAAATGGAGTAAAGACTTAAACATAAGCCTGAAACTATAAAATTACTAGAAAAAAAAACAGGGGAAAACTACACTATATTAGTCTGGGCAGGAATTTTTTGGATTTGACCCCAAAAGTGCAGACAACAGAAGAAAAAAGGACAAAGGGGATTGTATCAAACAAAAAACTTTTTTCACAGCAAAGGACGCAATTAACAGTGTGAAGAGACAACCGACAGATTGGGAGAAAATATTTGTAAGCCATACATTTGATAAGAGGTTATTATCCAAAATATATAAGAGACTCTAACAACTTAGTAACCAGGAAACAAATGACTCAATTAAAAAAATGGGCAAGAAACAATGCATCTGACAAAGGTCTAATGTTCAGAATCTATAAGGAACTTCAACAAATTTACAAGAAAAAAACAACCTCATTAAAAAGTGGGCAAAGTATGTGAACAGACACTTCTCTCTTTCTTTTATCTTTTTTTTTTTTTTTTTTTTTTTTTTTTTTTTTTTTTTTTAGACTTTAAATTCTGGAGTACTTGTGCAGAAGGTGAAGTTTCCTTACATAGGTATGTACATGCCATGGTGTTTTGCTGCACTCATCAACCTATCATCTACATTAGGTATTTCTCCTAATGCTATCCCTCCCCTAGCCCCCTACCCTCTGACAGGCCCCAGTGTGTGATGTTCCCCTCCCTGTGTCCATGTGTTCTCATTGTTCAACTACCACTTATGAGTGAGAACATGCAGTGTTTGGTTTTCTGTTCTTGTGTTAGTTTGCTTAGAATGATGGTTTCCAGCTTCATCCATGTCCCTGAAAAGGACATAAACTCATTCTTTTTTATGGTTGCATAGTATTCCGTGGTATATATGTGCCACATTTTATTTATCCAGTCTATCATTGATGGACATTTGGGTTGGTTCCAAGTCTTTGCTATTGTGAACAGCCCTGCAATAACCATACATGTGCATGTGTCTTAATAGTAGAATGATATATAATCTTTTGGTTATATAGCGAGTAATGGCATTGCTGGGTCAAATGGTATTTCTGGTTCTAGATCCTTGTGGAATCGCCACACTCTCTTCCACAATGATTGAGCTAATGTACATTCCCATCAACAGTGTAAAAGCATTCCTATTTCTCTACATCCTCTCCAGCATCTGTTATCTCCTGACTTTTTAATGATTGCCATTCTAACTGCCGTGAGATCGTATCTCAATGTGGTTTTAATGGTTTTGATTTGCATTTCTTTAATGACCAGTGATGATGAGTTTTTTTTTCTATGTGTTTCTTGGCTGCTTAAATGTCTTTTTTTTTTTTTGAGAAGGAACAGACTTTTCAAAAGAAGACATACATGCAGCCAGCAATCATATGAAAAAAAAGCTTAATGTCACTGATAATTAGAGAAATGTAAATCAAAACCACAATGAGATGCTATTTCATGCCAGTCAGAATGGCTATTACTAAAAAGCCAAATAATAGCAGATGCTGGCAAAATTGTAGAGAAAAAGGAACACCTATACACTGTTGGTAGGAGTGTATTTTTTTATTGTACTTTAAGTTCTGGGGTGCATGTGCAGAACATGCAGGTTTGTTGCATAGGTATACACGTGCCATGGTAGTTTGCTGCATCCATCACCCCATCATCTACATTAGGTATTTCTCTAATGCTATCCCTCCTCAATCCCCCAACACCCTACTATCCCGCCCCTAGGCCCCCCACCCCTCGACAGGCCCCAGTGTGTGATGTTCCCCATCCCCCGTGCCTATGTGTTCTTATTGTTCAACACCCACTTATGAGAACATGCGGTGTTTGGTTTTCTGTTCTTGTGTCAGTTTACTGTGAATGCTGGTTTCTAGCTTTATCCATGTCCCTGCAAAGGACATGAACTCATCCCTTTTTATGACTGCATAATATTCCATGGAGTATATGTGCCACATTTTCTTTATCCAGTCTATCATTGATGGGCATTTGGGTTGGTTCCAAGTCTTTGCTATTGTGAACAGTGCTGCAGTAAATGTACGTGTGCATGTGTCTTTATTACAGAATGATTTATAATCTTTGGGGCATATACCCAGTAATGAGATTTCTGGGTCAAATGGTATTTTAAGTCCTAGATCCTTGAGGAATTGCCATACTGTCTTCCACAATGGTTGAACTAATTTACACTCTCACCAACAGTGCAAAAGCATTCCTATTTCTCCACATTCTCTCCAGCATCTGTTCTCTCCTAATTTTTTAATGATCTCTATTCTAATTGACGTGAGATGGTATCTCATTGTGGTTTTGATTTGCATTTCTCTAATGACCAGTGATGATGAGCTTTTGGCTGCATAAATGTCTTCTTTTGAAAAGTGTCTGTTCTTATCCTTTGCCCACTTTTTGATGGGGTTGTTTGTTTTTTTCTTGTAAGTTTGCTTAAGTGTTATGTAGATTCTGGATATTAGCCCTTTGTCAGATAGGTAAATTGCAAAACTTTTCTCCCATTCTGTTGGTTTCTGGTTCACTCTAATGATTGTTTCTTTTGCTGTGCAGAAGCTCTTTAGTTTAATTAGACCCCATTTGTCAATTTTGGCTTTTGTTGCCATTGCTTTTGGTGTTTTAGTCATGAAGTCCTTGCCCATGCCTATGTCCTGAATGGTATTGCCTAGGTTTTCTTCTAGGATTTTTATGGTGTTAGGTCTTATGTTTAAATCTTTAATCTATCTGGAGTTAGGGTGTATTCCTTTTTTTCATATTGTTTGGAATAGTTTCAGAAGGAATGGTACCAGCCTGACCAATATGGCGAAACCCCGTCTCTACTAAAAGAAAACAAAAATTAACTGGGTGTGATGGTGGACAGTTGCCTGTAATCCCAGCTACTTGCGAGGCTGAGGCAGGAGAATCACTTGAACCTGGTAGGCAGAAGTTGCAGTGAGCCGAGATCATGCCATTGCATTCCAGCCTGGGCAACAAGAGCAAGACTGTGTCTCAAAAAAAAAGATCAAGATCATGTGCTTTGCAGGAACATGGTTGCTGGAGGCCATTATCCTTAGCAAACTAACACAGGAACAGAAAACCAAATATTACTTGTTCTCATTCATAAGTGGCCGCTAAATTATGGAAACACATGGAGGGTGGGAGGAGGGAGAGGGTCAGGAAAAATAACTAATGGGTACTAGGTTTAATACCTGAGTGATGAAATAAACTGTACAACAAACCCCCATGACGCGAGTTTACCTATTTAGTAAACCTACACATGTACTCCTGAACTTAAAAGTTTTTTAAAATAGGCAAGGGAACTGAATAGGCAGTTTTCAAAAGGACTTGTAAAAATGGCCAATAGATATATGAAAAAATGCTCAGTATTGCTAATTGTCACGGAAATCCAAATTAAAATCACAGTTTTATTTAATACTTATCAGAATAGCTATTATCAAAGATGCAAGTTAACAAGTATGGGTGAGGATGTGAAGAAAAGGGAACCCTTGTATACTGTTGATAGGAATGTAAATTAGTACGGCCGTTATGGAAAACCAAATGGATATTCTTTAAAAACTAAAAGCAGAATTACCATATGATCCATCAATCCCCTTCTGGGTATTTACCCAAAATATTTTAACACAGTTTGTCAAAGAAATGTCTGCACTCCCGTGTTCATTGCCAAGTTATAGAATCAGCCTAAGTGTCCATCAAGGAATAAATGGATAAAGAAAATGTGGTATATATACACAATGGAATGCTATTCAGCCTTTAAAAAGAAGGAACTGCAGTCATTTGCAGTAACATAGATGAACCTGGAGTTATGCTAAGTGAAAGAAGCCAGGCACAGAAAGACAAATACCACATGTTTTCACCTGTGGAATCTAAAACAATCAAACCCATGGAATCAGATAGTAGATGCTAGTTACACAGGCTGGGGGTTGTGGGGAATGGGGAGATGATAGTCAAAGGATACAAAGTCTCAGATAAGAGAAATACAGGTTTTTTGAGATCTATTGCACAGCATGGTGATTATAGTTAATGATATATTGTACATTTCAAAATTTTTAAGAGACATACATCTTAGATTTTATTGTTTCTTGGAGAACACTTGAACAGAACACTTTTTTCATACTGAATATAGAAACTTGCCCTGGGACTTGGATGGTATGAGGACCAACTGGAGGGGAAGCAATTAAACTTTTGTTGAGAAGACTGAATATTTCCCTAGATATTCAAATTTGTTCTCTGAGATGTAACTCTAAATGTATACAGTTGATATAAGTGGATTTTCCTTTAATTTTTAATTTTGAAGTAATTTAAGACTTACAGAAAATTTGCAAGAATAAATTGTAAAGAGAACTCCTGGGGCGGCGCGGTGGCTCAGGCCTGTAATCCCAGCACTTTGGGAGGCTGAGGCAGGCGGATCACAATGTCAGGAGTTCAAGACCAGCCTGACCAACATGGTGAAACCCCGCCTCTACTAAAAATATGAAAATTTGCCGGGCGTGGTGGTGTGTACCTGTAATTCCAGCTTCTCAGGAGGCTGAAGCAGGAGAATCGCTTGAACCCAGGAGGCAGAGGTTGCAGTGAGCCAGGATCATGCCACTGCACTCCAGCCTGGGCAACAGA
>NW_016107885.1:210660-232141 GCF_001604975.1 Cebus imitator | reverse complement strand
CAAAAAAAAAAACCTCCTGTATGCACCTTTCCCAGATTTCCATAATGTCAACATTTTTCACATTTACTTGATCCTTCTTCTTCCTCCCCCATCTATTTTCTCATTCACAGTCTTACACAGTATTCATTTTGCCCTACCTTCCTCTCTCTCTCTCTTTATCTGTCTTTCTGCCTCTCTCTCTGTTTCCTCACTTTTTTCCTGAAGCATTTGAGAAAAAGTAACATACATGGTGTCCCCAATACTACAGTGTATGTTTCCTAAAAACAAGATAATTCTCTTTCATAACCACAGTACCGCAATCAAAATTTGGAATTTCATCAATTGTCACAATTATGTTTTTTACAGAAAATGGACATCTGAAATCATGTTTAGCATTCAGTTGTCACAATGTTTTAGTGCCCTTTAACTTAGAATAGTTCCTCAGTCTGTCTTTTAAGGCATTGGCTTTTTGAAGAGTATAGACCAGTTATTTTTAGCAACTTTATTAAGATATAATTACCATACCATACAATTCACTCGTTTAAGGCATTTAAGGTATACAGTTCATTTGTCCTTTAGTATATTTTCAGGACTGTGCAACCATCAACACAATCTAATTTTATAACATTTTGTCCTTGATAAAACAAAATTGTTACTCATTAGCAGTTACTCCCTACCATTTCTGATCCTAGGTAACCACTATTTTACTTTCTGTTTTTATATATTTGCCTATTAGGGACATAGTTTATCAATGGATTTGTAACAATATGTGCCCTTTTGTGTCTGGTTTCTTTCAGATGGCATCATGTTTTCAAGGTTTACCTATGTTATAGTGTGTACTTCATCCCTTTTTAAAGCTGAATATTATACCATTGTATAGGTATACCACATTATTTGTTCATTCATAAGGTGAGAGATATTTAGGTTTTTAACACATTTTGGCTATTGTGAAAAATGCTGCTATGAACATTCATGTACAAGTGTTTCTGTGGACATATGTTTTCAACTGAGTGGGATTGCTGGGTCACATGGTAACTTTAACTTTATAAGAAATTAGCAAACTGTTTTCTAGAGCAGTTGCACCGTTTTACATTCCCACCAGTCAGAGGGACCAATTTATCTACATCCTTGCCAACGTTATTATCTGTCCTTTCTGTAATACCCATCATAGAAGGTATGAAGTGGCATCTCATTGTCATTTTTATTTGCATTTCCCTGCTGACCAATGATATGAAACATCTTTGCATGTGCATATTGGCCATTTGTATACCTTCTTTTAAGAAATGTCTATTCAAACTCTTTGCCCATTTTTAATTGATTTGATTTTTTATTGTTGAGTTATAGGTATTCTTTGTATATTCTAGATACATGTCCCTTATCAGATATATGATTTACAAATACCTTCTGACATTCTGTGAGTTGTTTCTTCATTTTGTGGTCATGTCTTTTGCAGCACAAAAGATTTTATTTTTGGAAATAATTATCTTAAATGCTTTATTGAAAATTTAAAGAAAAAGTTTTTAATTTTGAAGTTCAAGTTGTCTGTTTATACAGTTGGTGCTTGCGTTTCTGTTGCCATATCTAAGAAACCATTGTCTAATCAAGATTATGAAGATTTACTTACATGTTTTCTTCTGAGGGTTTTGTAGTTTTAGCGCTCCCATTTAGGTCTGTGATTCACTTTGTGTTAATTTTTAAGTATGGTGTGAGGAAGGGGTGCAACTTTATTCTTTTGCGTGTGGTTATTTGGTTTTGCCAGCATCATTTTTTGAAAAGACTCTTCTTTCCTTCATTGAATGATCTTGGCACTCAAAAAAATCAATTAAGGCCAGTTACAGTGGCTCACTCCTTAATCCCAACACTGGGAGGTTGAGGTCAAGGATCAATTGAGCCAAAGAATTCCACACCTGCCTGAGCTACATGGCAAAACCTCTTCTCTACGAAAAAAATGCAAAAATTTGCTGGGCATGATGGTGCATGCTTGTAGTCCCAGCTACTTGGTAGCCTGAGGTGGGAGGATAGCTTGATCTGTAATTAATTAGCTTGACTAAATGAGAGATCGAGGCTGCAGTGAGCAAGGATTGTGCCACTGCACTCCAGCCTGAGTGACAAAGATCTTTGTCTCAGAAAACACACACACACACACACACACACACACACACACAATCACACAATTTCCAATCCCTTTAACTTTTATTGAATTTTGTTTTTATTTTCCTCTGTCCTTGCCTCCAGTTAATCTTCCTACTTAGATAAAAGGGAAAAAGGGAGAAGATTGAAAACTAATGAGTTAAAAGAAGTTTTGATGCAGTCATTATCATTCATTTTCTCTCTGTCCCTTGATATCTTAGGATACTGAAAACGGTCATCTATAAGAGTAATGGAAAACTTGATAGCGCTAAAGAAATGTCCTGTGACAGAAACAAAGGACTTTTTCCCCTTTCAGGAATCACTGACCCAAAATTCAATCTGAGACAAAATAAAAGTCAAAAAGCAAGCTATTTGACTTAAAGGTTTTTGTGATTTTTTTTTTCCCTCGTAAAACCTCCACAGGGACAAACTCACCTGATTTCTAAAATAGAGAATAGGAGTCAAGGTATGTATAACAAATCATTGAAATGTTCTTTACTTTTATGTCATGGATAGTTAAAGGATAGAGAAGAAAAAGAAAAGGGTGAGAGAAAGAAGATAATGCTGGAAAAGGAATGGGAGAGATATAAGAAGAGAGGGCAGGAAAAGGTCTATGTCAGAAGAGACAAACACTTGTTTTCTACTAAAGCATGGGAGACTTCCTTTGTTTTTTCTGGAGACCAGCCTGGGCAACATAATGAGACTCTGTCTTTGCAAAAAATAAACCACATTTATTTCTTATTTTTTCCTTCAAACTTTTAGGTTGAGGGGACACATGTACAGGTTTGTTACATTGGTAAATTTCATGTTGCTGGGGTTTGGGTTACAAATTAGTTCATCACCCAGGTAGTAAACATAGTACTCGATAGGTAGTTTTTCAATGTTCACCCTTCACCCTTTGCCCTCAAGTAGGCCCCAGTGTCCATTGTTTCCTTCTTTACATTCATTTGTTTAGCTCCCACTTATAAGTGAGAACATGTGGTATTTGGTTTTACATTAGGAAATTAGGAACAGAAATGTTCCTGTGTTAATTTGCTTAAGATAATGTTCTCCAGCTATATCCATGTTGCTACAGAGGACATTATTTCATTCTTTTTTATGGATACATAGTATTCCATAATGTACATGTACCACATTTACTTTATCCAGTCCATTGTCGATGGGCACCTAGGTTGATTCCTTATCTTTGCTAAATGAATAGTGTTATCAAGAACATACGCGTGCATGTGTCTTAATGGTAGAACAGTTTATATTCCTTTGGGTATACACTCAATAATGGGATTGCTGGGTCAAATGGTAATTCTGTTTTAAGTTCTTTCAGAAATCATCACATTGATTTCCACAATGGCTGAACTAATTTGCATTCCCACCAACAGTATAAAAGTATTCCCTTTCTCCACAACCTTGCCAGCATCTGTTCTTCTGACTTTTGAATAGTAGCCATTCTGACTGGTCTGAGATTGGTATCTCATTGTGGTTTTGATTTGCATTTCTCTAATTATTAGTGATGTTGTGCATTTTTTCATATGCTTGTTGGCCATGTGCATATCTTCTTTTGAAAAGTGTCTCTTCGTGTTCTTTGCCTACTTTTTAACGGGGTTGTTTGTTTTTTGCTCACTGATTTGGGTTCCTTATAGGTGCTAGATGTTAGACCATTGTCAGATGCATAGTTTACAAATATTTTATCCCATTCTGTGAGTTGTTTGTTTACTTTGTTAATAGTTCGTTTTGCTGTGCAGAAAATCTTTAGTTTAATTAGGTCCCTCATATCAAGTTTTGTTTTAGTTATAATTCCTTTTGGGGCTTTATCATGAAATATTTTCCAGGGCCTGTGTCCAGAATGGTATTTTCTGGGTTTTCTTCTAGGGTTTTTTTTTTGTTTGTTTGTTTTTGTTTTTGTTTTTTTTTTTGGAACGGAGTTTCGCTCTTGTTACCCAGGCTGGAGTGCAATGGCGCGATCTCGGCTCACCGCAGCCTCCGCCTCCTGGGTTCAGGCAATTCTCCTGCCTCAGCCTCCTGAGTAGCTGGGATTACAGGCACGCGCCACCATGTCCAGCTAATTTTTTGTATTTTTAGTAGAGACGGGGTTTCACCGTGTTGACCAGGATGGTCTCGATCTCTTGACCTCGTGATCCACCCGCCTTGGCCTCCCAAAGTACTGGGATTACAGGCTTGAGCCACTGTGCCCGGCCTCTTCTAGGGTTTTTACAGTTTTAGGTTTTACATTTAAGTCTTCAATTCATCTTGAATTGATTTTTTATAAGGTGAAAAGAAGAGGTCCAGTTTTAATCTTCTGTATATGGCTAGCCAGTTATCCCATCACCATTTTTTGAATAGGGAGTCCTTTCCCCATTGCTTGTTTCTGTTGACTCTGTTGAAGATCAGTTGGTTTTAGGTGTGTGGTTTTATTTCTGGATTCTTTAACCTGCTTCATTGGTCTATGTGCCATGCTGTTTTGGTTACTGTAACCTTGTAGTATAGTTTGAAGTCAGGTAATGTAATACCTCCAGCTTTGTTCTTTTTGCTTAGAATGACATTGGCTATTTAAGCTATTTTTGCTTTCAAATTTTATAAGCTTTTTCCTAATTCTGTGAAAAATGTCATTGGTGGTTTAATAGGAATAAATTACTTTGAGCAGTATAGCCATTTTAACATTATTGAGTCTTCCTATTCATGAGCATGGAATGTTTTTCTATTTGTGTCTTTGATTTCTTTCAGCAGTATTTTGTAAATTTTGTTGTATAGATCTTCAACCTCCTTGGTTAGCTATATTCCTAAGTATTTTATTAAGTTGTGGCTATTGAAGCATGGCAGATTGAAAGTTAATGTTTCCACTGTGTAAGATCACCTAGAACTAAAGCGAATAAGACTATTATTATTAGGAAAATGGAATTGTAGGAAGATTGGAGATGCTAGGATTTTTTATCTCAGAGAAGAGAAGATTAAGGGAATGTGGCATGATTACTGCTTTTGTCTATCTTAAAGCCCTAAAGGAAAAGAGGAATTAGACTTCTATTTTAGGTCAGAATCTATAGGGAAAGGAAGTTTTTCTCAACATACGTGAGCAGTGGAATGGGATGATAGGAAGTCTACTTTCAGGAGGCAAGTATCATAGTCTTCACTAAAGTTACTTTAACATCTGATGGAACTTCAGTTTAGATGATTATTAAGGTCTTCCTGACCTTTTAGTACACAGACTGTATTTAAAGAAGTTTAGTGTATTTTTTTCACTATTCATAAGTGATGGTTTGGAAAATGTTTGTTGCCTTGCCTTAGTCTTCTGGAAGTGGGTCATGATTATGCAATTTGTGCAATGGCTAGTGCAGAATGGGCCTCCTTCAATAGGAACTGGCAGTTTAAAACTTAGGCCATGGCATTAGTGCTATAGTAACCTTCCATTCTTTTCAGGCTCTTTTAAGTAGCTAAAGACCAATGGCATAAATAGCAAATTCATTAATTGAATTTCTGTTTAGCTTGCTATTCCCAATACTAATTATTTATTTCACTTAGGGCTTTTGTCTAGGTTAGAAATCTTACTGAAAAATAAGATCTGAATTTCTCAAGTCCTTTTATTTCACACCAGTGAACTTTTATGTTCTAATGGTGCAAATGAAGACAAAATAGGATGAGTGGATGAATAAGAATCAATAGTATAAACTGAGAACTTTGATTTCAAATTGGACTTTCAAGTGTATTAAAATGCATTGTGTAAGAAATCTATGTAAGATGCTTTTTAATATGTTAGCGCTCACAGATTGTAACATTATTTAAGTTATTGGAAAAGTTTAATAGGTCACAGCAGATGGTATACTATCTCAGACCCATTTTCTTGCCAAGACCTCACGTGCTGAAGAAAAGGAGTTACTTGTGATATGGGTATTTTCCTGTCATCCCTTCGCACAAAAGTAAGAAATTTCAGGGTTAAGGATAACTCATTCAGGAATCTGTGTTTACTGATGAGATTTTAAAGGAAGTCATGCCATGTGAAGGGGAAGCACTTAAGCATAAGGATTATTGAAAACCATTAAAATGTTAATCTAGCTTTTAAAAGCAATGCTTTTATCTCTGAGTGTAAAGAGAGTGTTTGCTTATTCATTATCTGTTCATTCTAAATAGAATAAATCGCTTGGGAATTAAAAAAGCAGGAACTCATCTTTTTCAATCTATAAAAGAAATGGTTGAATAAATTAACTACAAAAGCCAATATTTTTATCTCTTCCTATATTTACTGGGCTTTATTTTTTTATTTAGAGACTTATAATAGATTCTTAATATTAAAGAAAGATGTGTTCATTTAACCTAACACATTTTTGCTCTAAATAAAAATAGCATAAGTGTGCATTGTTTTTGATGGCAGGAATATTCCCAGTATAGATTTGTAAGGATCTGTCCACTTGGGAAGACTCAACTTACACAAAAAGAAAAACAATATAAAGTAACTAAAATATATGCGATTCAAAGGTAGCACGTACTCTGGAGTTTAAAGAAAGAAAGAGGTTGTTGTGAGCTAGGTTAGTTGAGAAAACTTTTTGAGAAAGGTAGGATTTGAACAAGATGGTAAAGGAAGACTAGTACTTAAAGAAGGAAAAGAATGGAATTCCTTATGAGGTTAATGAACAGTGTTAGGTGCAGACAGAAATGGTAATAGTGTCATGTCATATGGAGGAAGCAATAAGTGGATTAGTTTGTTAGAGGACAAGAATTCATATTAAGAAGTAGTTGTAGAAAATGTTAAAATATACTAGGGTCAGATCATTAACTGTCTTAGTGCCAGTAGGCAGTAAGAACCACTGGATTTTAATAGGGAGATGAGGATGTGTCGAAAGGGATCTGTTTCAAGAGAGTGTTCTCCTACCAGTATGGAAATGTTTTGGAGGCAGGGGGAAAGTTCTTGCCTTAACCCAAATGTGACAATGAGGGAATAATACAGGGTATTGCTAGCATTGTATTAATGAAAAGATGCAAGAGAGATAAGACTTGGTAGCTGTACTAGATATAGGGTAAAAGGAATAGCTTAAGGATGACTCCAATCACTTAGATTTAAAATCCATGATCCATGACTTTGACAGAAATAAGATAGTGACCTTAATCCTAGCTATTCTCCAGTGATCTTGAAAGGATTTATTTCAATTAGCTTTGATACACAAAATAAAAAATTCATCATTCAGTTTCCTGATGAAGCTGGAAAATTAATCTAATGTAAAATATAAATCACTACTTTATGTACCTATGTATCTTCTAAAAATAAATCCTACATCTGAGTTATAAAGACTATGTATTAAGGGTAAATCAAACAAGTATGTATTCTTTACAGAAATATTGATTAAATTGACTCTTCCTGATTAGTGATTTAAATTGACATGATTTATTCCATTAATGCAAAGATTCTGTGCCCTCTGGGGACTCTGTCTGGAAAGCAAAGCAGCTCACTGACAGCGGTGACTGGAATATTGCCAAGCTAGTCCCAGAGCTCAGCCTACTTTGTTTAGGAATTAAACAAATGGAAAGTTTCCTGAGGTTCAATTACAATACAAGAATGTATGGGGTTTCATTTGTGAATCAACAGGGAATTAAAAAGCAGGAAGTCAATTATATACTAAGTCTCATATTGTTCTGTAATTGTTTTGCATCAATTATATATTTAATTGTATATTGCTGGCTAATTTGTTTGTGTCGATTACATATACTTCCTCATATTGTTGTCAAATTGTTTCATGTGCATCAGTCACAGTATTCCTATGTAAACTGGAAACTCCCAGGGACAGGGACCATCCTTCTCTTTTGTTTCCCCCAGGAAATAGCAAGAGACCTGGCACATGTCTTGAGTGCTGAACTAGAATAAGGTATTTCAGAATACTTAAGTCTAGATCCGTAGTACTATTGTGGATCCCCTAAAACACTTTAAATTCCACAGTAGCACTGTGAATGTTGACTTAAAACAGTAGCATGACTTTATATTCCTTATAGAGTTGTTTCTAGAGACACTGTTAATATACAATCATGCAGGATACAAACCACAAAGTAGAAATATATACTTATCTTTAAAATGAGAGGATCTAACTGACTCATAGCCTGCTCTTGGTTTTTCCTTTTGTGTCTACCAATTAAACTCTGAGCTCAGAGTTTTTCTACCTGCAGAATGAGACAGTAATTCCTATCTTGGCAACTGGTTGTGATGATTAAATACAATATCATGTCAATATTCTGGCAGAACCAGTTCCTTGGAGTGAGAACAGATAAACTGTTATCCATTTTCTTGGGATGTACTACAGGGATGACAGTGACTCTTTCTGCAAATCTATTCAGAAATTCTCGTTCTGAGTAGTAGTATCCATGACTGATATTATAATACTAAAGTTCTGTCAATCTCTAAAATTCTGTGATAATTTTCATGATCCCTTTTCGTGTGTATTATATATTGCCATTTAGAGTAAACAAAATGTTTTCCCAACCCCTTATCTCATTTGACCCTCCCAACTGAAAGAAATGCATGAAAAACTTTAGCTTATTCATTGAGTCCTTAATATATGCTACATGAGTACATGTGTTCAATACTACCACTGAGTGCTAGTGATGCTAGTAATACATCATTGATACATACAGATGAAAATTTCTGCTTTCATGGAATTCACATACCGGTGGATTGAACTCTGAGTGAAGAAACCTAGATTCTAGTTCTGTTGTAGCTACTAGCTCACTAGTTGTGAGAGAAAATGTGTATATGTGTATGCACATGCTCTTACCTAGATGCTTTCACAAGATGCTTACTGTCTTGAATAGAACACTGGTTTTAATTTTACCCATCGTCAAAGTTTGCACAACTAATTTTCAGAATGCATAGAATTGCTCTGGTCTCTGTTTGGGGACACCGGAGGGCAGCTCTTGGAAAAGCTTCTTTTCTAAAGGGAGGACCTGGGGAAAATTATTTACCCTTTTTTGTAGCATGTTATTTTATATATCTGCCTTATGTTTTGTTTTTGATTTATTTAAATGTGGGACTTAATTCAGAGTAATATGGAGACTCTAAATTGTTTGTTTTCTGTCTTTTTGTTTAATTAAGGCTATGCCATCTACATATTTCAGCTCCTTAAAGAATCTCAATTAACTAAAATATTTCTTTTCCAAGTGTTTTCTCACCTCTCTAACCTCACATCTTCCCTAGGAATTTTGTGCCTACTATTATGATTTCTGTTTGACAGCAGGAGAAACTAAGGTATAACGAAAGCAAATAGTTTGACCAATATTCTCTAGGATTAAAAAGCAATGTTACTCTTAGACTTGTGATTTTTTTCACTACAGCAGGTTTTCCAAGTTCAGCACCAATCACATTAGGAAAAAAAGCTGCAGTTGCACTGAATTTGGAATCAAAAGACTTCATCTGTGTCCCTGGTTCTGCCTCTTTTATGACCTTAAGCAAGCATTTAAGGTCTCCAGGCTCCTGTAAAACTGGATAAATGCCAGCTGTTCTTGAAACTCTCTCTCAAAGTTTCCTACTCCTCAGATATCTTTCTCTAATATCATCTTCTTTCCTCTCGTTTTTTTGTACTCAGCTTTTCTTTCTCCTGTTTTTCTTTGTGAGACTTTCTCAGTCCTTGCAGCCCTGACCATCTTTTCTGGCCTGCCCCGCCTCCTCTTGGTATCATGTTATCCTATGTAACATTTATCTGATCAGTTTCTTGCATCATCTTTGAATGAAGAGAAAGTAAACCTCATTTGGCATCTTTATAAAGGATACAGTATCTTAACTGATTACTTGTCAAAAAGAATATACAACGTTAAACACGGTGAAGATTAAGGATTCCAAACAAGTTGGCAAAAATCTATTTTCCTTTAAGGAGCTAACAAAGACGTTTATTTAAATAAATTTTTTTAAAGAAGAGGCCATCAAGCTAGGGAAAATATTTGCTAATTTGGTGTTGGGAGAGATACATGTATATGTGTGTATAGTTTCAATTAAGTTTGGATAGTGTTTGTATATGATACATAAATTGTGTGTAGCAAATGAGTTATTGCTAGTGATTAACAATGAGTAAAATAACTTCTAAGATGTGTTAATTACCATTTGCTGAGGCTGAACGCTAGAAATACTGAGAGCATGAAACTCTATTTCCTCATTACCCTGAGTACAATTCTGCCTTCTGTCTAAACTTCACTAAATCACAGCAGCATATTTTTCGGCAAATTGTGAAACTTAGGTAGCCTGGTTAGAGGGGAAAAGATTAATTGAATCACATAAATATTCTTTGAAGCAAGACTTTTCCTCCTCTTATTTCAGGTGGGAATAAATCATATCCACCCATCCTCCTTACTTACAGAGTTTTCTCCATGCCTGGAAGGCAAGGGCAAAGAGCACAGAGATTTCCTTGCTACAGTCACTCAGGAGTTTAGCGTCCTGGGACACTGTGAAGAAAAACAGAGAATCTTGTTACTCTGCTGTGGGGATCCCAGAAAGGGGGAACCTAGTTTTATGATGCAACTGGTTTCCTCCCCAAGTTTAGGGGATGTGGGTTCAAAGAATGTAACTAGCCTACAGGCTCAGAAAGATGGCTAGGTAACTCCAGCTTGTTTAGAAGAATGATTGACTTGCTCACAGCAGGTAAACTCGGACAGTCTCATTCCTGACTGCTAGTCTCTTCAGTCTAGACTGTGTGACAATTGCTACTAGCTAAGGAATAGAGCTACAAGTGAATATTTTAAGCTGATAGAGGATTTGGGTTTGTCTGTAAGATTATGCTAAATATATGAGTTGTGGTTTTAATGTTAGACATAAGGGAATACCATCAACCATGAGACCTTGAAATGCAGACTTCAACTTTACTTCAAGTGGGATGTTTTCTTATGTTCTTCTTATGGAAAGGAGCCTGTCCCACATCACATAGCCTACAGATGGTCTGTGGAAGGAAAGGGAAAATGGAAGGGGAAGTCATATTTGGAGATGAGATTGGAAAGGTAGACAACGTAAAAAAACCTTATCTTAGAAGATCTTTATTGCCAGGCTGAGGGGGATCTAAACTTTATAGTATATACAAACAATTGGAGAAAGCCTTGTGATCTGGACTGAAAAGGTGTAGAATAATGCAGCTTTAGGGTTTAAACAAATCTGCCTTTGAAATCCTCTTTCTGATATTTACTATGGGCTCTTAGCTATGCTGCCCTTTCTTTCACATGCCTCACTTTTCTATCTTGTAGAATATGGATAGTAGTAATTTCCCTTGCATAGCTGTTAATATTAAATATTGTAAATATTAAGTGAGATCATGTATATAAAGTTCAGTGCCCGGCATCATAGGTACTCAGTGTATAGTGGCTACTATGAGTAATTCTTGGACCTCATTACAGTCCTTTGATTCCAGTTTCGTAATTGAGCTTTAGAAAAAACAAATGAGGTTGCTCTCTGTTTAGTCATTAAGTCACTTTCAATTTGTACAGCAGTTGGTAACCTTCATTTGTGTTATTCCATTTGATCTTTACAATGATTCCTGGAGGTCGTTAAAAACATTTTACACAAGAAAACACTGAGGCCCATCCGGGAAATAGATTGCTTAAGGTGACATAACAATGTCAGAGCTAGGACTAGAACCCAGACAGATTTTTTTTTCTTTTATTGTAGAGGCAGGGTTTTGCCATATTGCTCAGGCTGGTCTCTAACTCCTACCCTGAAGCAATCTACCATTCTCAGCCTCCGAAAGAGCTGGGATTACAATCATGAACCATCTCACCTGATCTAGAACCGAGGTTTCTTAATGCTCTTACTCTCAATTCAGTGCTTACTCTTAAAAACTGGAGTTCAGGTTACTTTGACTTTTAGTTTTTTCTGCCAAACCTATAGTAGACCACATTTAGTAGCGTTTAAAGTTAGAGCTGCTTGAATGACAAAAGAGTAGGCTAGGCAGTAATTTACATACCATGTTGTATGTTACTTATGGTAAATCCACTAGAAAGCCCCCACCCCTATGTCTATCTATGTTTTATCTTTGAAGTCTAGCATTTATTAAAACTTAAAATAAATATAAATAAAATGGTTTCTTACCTCTGAGATAAGTTTTCTGTAATTGTAATTTGCTAAAATAAATTCTAATTACATGGGATTGCAACTTTCGAGTAGTACAAGGATGATTCCTTTTATAATTTGCAATCATTATCTATTCTCCCCAGAGAAGAAAACACGTGGAAATTTTATTTTTATTCAAGAATACCAAAGTCATGTTAATATATTTTCTTTCTTCCTCTTGGTAGATCCTACTCTCATGGAACTATTTTGTAATCCTATTTAAAAGCCAGTTCTACTAATAATGATCCTTTGAGTTTCCTGGGTTCCACTGTTTATTACTCAGTTATCTTATTTTTGCTCCGTTGCATGGAGTAAACCAAACACCCTCATTATTCAGCCAAATATTATCTACTGTGTGCTGAACATCACACAAGATGCAAGTGTGATTAATACTGGACTGTCTTGAAACCCAAGTACAGTACTCTGGGAATGGGTGTTGGCAGAGGCTGCAGAAGCAGCATGCATTATAGTAAACTAGAAAGAGCAATGTATTTGGCATCAGGAAATGTGAATTCAAGCTCTAGCATGTCATATAACTCAGTTTCTTCATCTATTGAGTAAGGCTACTAAACTAAAGTCTCTGCTTAGCAATTTTTGGGACCCCATTGGCCCAAAATTCTTGGTTGGGTACATCAAAACTTTTATGCTAAACATTGTAGTTCTGAAGGTGACCAGTTCCTCTGTGAACTTTATAAGTGAATAAAGAAACACAATGCAAAGACAGTTCTCTAATTTTTCTGGGGATTTCATGTTCAGATTTCCTATGAATGCAGGATCACCCAGGCCCCATGCTTGACAGATTGCAGTTCATATTCCCTAAAGTGGACAGTTGCCTTTGCCTTCATCTGGGTACAAGATGTGTTCTTACAATTTTAATTGCATTATGACTTAATTTTAATTTTTATTCATAGTGGAAATAATGGTCTGGGTGTGACAAGGGAATGTTAAGACTTTAAAATAAAAACAAAAGCAATGTTTTAGTCTGTACTACTATAACAGAATACCAGACTGAGTAATTGAGAAGGAAAAGAAATTCATTTCTCACAGTTCTGGAGGCTGGGGAAGTCCAAGATCAAGGTGCTGCTATGTGGTGAGGGCCTTCTTACTATGTCTTCACATGGCAGAAGATCAGAAAAGAGCAGACCCACTTCCACAAGCTCCTTTTATAACAGCATTAATCCATTCATGAGAGCAGAGCCTAGAGCCCTAATGACCAAAACACATTCCATTAGGCCCCAATTCCCAACACTGTTGCCACTGGGGATTAAGTTTCCAATACATTCATTTTGTAAGGAACAAAAACATTGAAATCATAGCAGGCAAAAACCACTTCCCTCCTCCAGCTGAAAAAGCTCCTTTCCATTCATTCCAGTTGAAGGGATCATCTTTGTTTAGAGGTGAGATAGCTTTGGAATGTTATCAGTAAAAGCTAATAGAGCCTATATATTTAAAGAAATTGAATCAACAATCAACCTTCCAAAACAGAAAGCACCAGGTCCAGATTGGATCACCACTGAATTCTACCAAACATTTAAGGAAGAAGTTATACCAATTCTCTGTAATCACTTCCAGAAAGTAGAGGTAGATGGAATACTTCATAATTCACTTCATAAGACCAGCATTACCCTAATATCAAAGCCAGATAAAGACATTACAAGAAAGGAAAACTGCATACCAATATCTCTCATTAATACAGATGTAAAAATCCTCAATAAAATATTATCAAATCTAACAATGTACAAAAAGAATTATACATCACACCAAGATTTTTTTTTTTTTAATTTTTGAGACAGAGTCTCACGTCACCCAGGCTGGAGTACAGTGGTGCAATCTCAGCTCACTACAACCTCCAGCTCCTGGGTTCAAGGGATCCTCCTGCCAAAGCCTCCCAAGTAGCTGAGATTACAGTCCTGTGCCACCACACTGGCTAATTTTTGAACTGCTAGTAGAGATGAGGTTGCACCATTTTGGCCAGGCTGGTCTCAAACTCCTGACCTCAAGTGATCCACCCACCTTGACCTCCCAAGGTGCTGGGATTACAGGTGTGAGCCACTGCACCCAGCCCCAAGTAGAATTTATTCTAGATTTACAAGGCTGGTTCAACATTTGAAATACAACTAATGTAATCCATCATACTAACAGAAAAAATCATAAGATCATATCAATAGATGCAGAAAAAACATTTGACAAAATGCAACAGCTATTCATGATAAAAAAAAAAAAAAACTCCTAGCAATCTAAGAATGGAGTGGAACTTCTTCAATTTAATAAAGGAGATTCACAAAAAAACCTACAGCTAAAATTATACTGAATGGTGAGAAACTAGATGCTTTCCCACTAAGACTGAGAATGAGACAAGGCTATTCACTCCTACCACTCCTATTCAACATTGTACTGGAAGTTCTGACTAGCTAAAGTTCTAGTTCAGTAAGACAAGGAAAAGAAGGCTGGCATTGTGGCTCTTGCCTGTATTCCAAGCACTTTGGGAGGCCAAGGTGGAAGAATCACTTGAGGCCAGGAGTTCAAGACCAGCCTGGGCGACACAGTGAGATACCATTTCTTAAAAATTGATAAAAAATTAGGTGAGCACTGTAGCATATGCCTATAGTCCCACCTACTCAGGAGGCTGAGGCAGGACTATTGCCTCAGTTCAGGAGTTTGAGGTTGTAGTGAGCTATGATCAAACTACTGCACTCCAGCTTAGATGACAGAGATCCTCAAAACCAAAACAAAAGAAAAGAAAAAAATACCATTTACGTTCGCATCCAAAAAAGGAAATACTTAGGTATAAATCTAACAAAATAGATACAAAATCTATATGAGGAAAACTACAAAACTCTGATGAAAAAAATCAAAGGAGACCTAAATAAATAGATATATTTCACATACATGGATAAATAGACTCAATGTTTTCAAGACATCGGTTCTTCCCAACTTAGTCTATAGATTCAATCCAAATAAAAATCCCAGTGTTACTTTGTGGATATCAACAAAGTAATTCTAAAGCTCATATGGGGAGGTAAAAGACACAGAATATCCAACATAATATTGAAGGAGAAAAACAAAATTGGAGGACTAACCCTATGCAATTATAAGACTTACTATAAAGGTACAGTAATCAAGACACTGTGGAACTCGCAATAGACAACTAAATAATGGAATAGAATAGATACACAAATATAATCAACTGATCTTTCACAAAGCTGTAAAGGCAATGCAATAAGGAAAAGATAGACTTTTCAACAAATAGTGCTAGAACAATTGGACAACCATATGCAAATAAAGAATCTAGACACAGACCTTACACCTTTCTCAAAAATTAACATAAAAAGCATCACAGACCTAAATATAAAATTAAAACTGTTAACCTTCTAGAAAAAAACATAGGAGGGGGATCTGAAGATGGCCGAATAAGAGGCAGCTCTGGAAAGCAGCTCCCAGAGAGAGAGACGCAGAAGCCAAGTGGTCTCCACAATTCCAAACGAGGTACCAGGTTCATTTTGTGGATCTGGTTCGACAGCGGGTATAAACTAAATAGGGCAAGTTGTGGCAAGGTGGGGCACTGCCCCACCCAGGAGGAGTGCGCAACTGACTGGAGGACTGGGGAATTTCCTGCTCTGGGACTTCAGTTCGGATACAGCGCTCTACCCAAACCCTCTGCAACCCACAGAACAGGAGATCTTCACTGGGCTGTAAAGCCTTAGTGAGCTGCCTGAACAGGGCAGAACAGCAACTTCGGCCATGGGGCTGTCAGCATAGATCTAGGTGGAAGCACTGGCTGACGCCAAGAAAGCCAAAAAGCCGGTGGGACACAGCTACCCACCTCCCAGTAAGAAGGGGAACAGAACACAGGAAAATAGCCCAAATGGCAGGATGGGTCCCCCCACCACCGCACAAAGCCCAGCAGGCCAAAAAACTTTCACTCCAGAGTTAGGCACCCAGAACGTCAATTAGAGAGTGACCAGGAGTGTTCCAGCTCAGTGGGCAGAAGGGAAGCTGCCATTACAGAAACCGCCCTAATTTTCCTGAGTAAATAAAAGACTCAACAGCTCCCCTGGATCTGTGGCAGCCCAGCAGCGCCTCTGCAGGCGGACAAAGGAAAGGCTGCCTCCCCAAGCAGCTGCCTGAGATCAAAACTATATACAGCTAGTGCTCAACTTACGACCATGATTGGTTCCGACAGACCGGTCGTAAGTTGAGTAGGCTATATGCACGCAGAGATGGTAGTGCTGCCGGAAGCTGGTCCGCACTGTCGTACCCCCAGCTGGGCAACGTTTGCGCTGCCAGATGCGGAGCAGTCATGGCTAGCGATTGTGGTCGTAAAGTCGAATGGTCGTAAGCTGCATAGGTCGTAAGTCGACCAATACCTGTAAATCCAAGAGATGGGGAGAAATCAGTACAAAAAGAATGAAACCATCAAACAGCAGAACCTCTCTCCCCCACCACGAGTTCACAACTCCTGACCAGCAAGGGAACAAAGCAGGATGGAGAACGAATCTGACGAGTTGACAGAAGCAGGCTTCAGAAGGTGGGTAATAACAAACTTCTCTGAATTAAAGGAACATGTTCTATACCAATGAAAAGAAACTAAAAACCTTGAAAAAATGTTAGATGAAATTCTAACTAGAATAACCAGCTTAGAGAAGAGCATAAACGACTTGATGGAGCTGAAAAACGCAGCACAAGAACTTCGTGAAGCATACACAAGTTTCAGTAGCTGAACAAATCAAGCAGAAGAAAGGATATCAGAGATTGAAGATGAAATCAATGAAATAAAATGAGAAGGCAAGAAAAGAGAGTAAAGAGTGAAAAGAAATGAACAAAGCCTTCAAATATGGGATTACATGAAAAGACCTACACCTGATTGGTGTACCAGAAGATGACGGGGAGAATGAATCCAAGCTGGAAAACACTCTTCAGGATATTATCCGGGAGAACTTCACCAACCTAGCAAGGCCGGCCAATATTCAAATACAGGAAATAGAGGAACACCACAATGATACTTCTCTAGAAGAGCAACCCCAAGACACATAATCATCAGGTTCACCAGGGTTGAAATGAAAAAAAAAATACTAAGCAGCCAGAGAGAAAGGTCGGGTCACCCACAAAGGGAAGCACATCAGACTCACAGCAGATCTCTCAGCAGAAACCCTACAAGCCAGAAGAGAGTGGGGGCCAATATTCGACATCCCTAAAGAAAAGAACTTTCAACCTAGAATTTCATATTCAGCCAAACTAAGCTTCATAAGTGAAGAAGAAATGAAATCCTTTATGGACAAGCAATTGCTGAGGGATTTTGTCACTACCAGACCTGCCCTGCAAGAGCTACTGAAGGAAGCATTAAACACAGAATGGAAAAACCAGCCACTGCAAAAAAATAACCAAAAGGTAAAGACCAACTATCCAATGAAGAAATTATGCCAACCAAAGGGCAAAACAACCAACCAGTAATAAAATGGCAGGATCAAATTCTCACATAACAATATTAACAATAAATGTAAATGGACTAAATGCCCAATCAGAAGACACAGACTGACAAATTGGATAAAAGGTCAAATCCCATCAGTGTGCTGTATTCAGGAAACCCATCTCATGTGCAAAGACACACATAGACTCAAAATAAAGGGATGGAAGAAGATTTAACAAGGAAATGGAGAGCAAAAAATAAAAGCAGGGGTGGCAATACTAGTCTCTGATAAAATGGACTTTAAACCAACAAAAATCAAAAGAGACAAGAGCATTACATAATGGTAAAAGAATCAATACAACAAGAAGAGCTAACGAGCTAACAATCCTAAATATATACACACCAAATACAGGAGCACCTAGATACATAAGGCAAGTCCTTAATGAACTACAAAGAGAATTAGACTCCCACACAAAAACAGTAGGAGACTTTAACACTCCACTTTCAATGTTAGACAGATCAATGAGACAGAAAATCAACAAGAAAATCCAGGACTTGAATGCAGATCTGGACCAAGCAAACTTAATAGACATTTACAGAACTCTCAACCACAAATCCACAGAATATACATTCTTCTCAGCACCACATCGCACTTACTCTAAAATCAACCACATTATTGGAAGTAAATCACTCCTCAGCAAATGCAAAAGAACAGAAATCATAACAAACAGACTCTCAGACCACAGTGCAATCAAATTAGAACTCAGGATTAAGAAACTAACTCAAAACTGCACAACTTCATGGAAAATGAACAACTGGCTCCTGAATGTTGACTGGATAAATAATGAAATGAAGGCAGAAATAAAGATGTTCTTCAAAACCGAGAATGAAGACACAACATACCAGAATCTCTGGGACACATCCAAAGCAGTATCTAGAGGGAAATTCATAGCAATAAATGCCCGCATGAGGAGCAAGGAAAGGTCTAAAATTGACACCCTATCATCAAAATTGAAAGAGAGGAGCAAGGCCAAAAAAACTCAAAAGCTACCAAAAGACAAGAAATAACTAAGATCAGAGCAGAACTGAAGGAGATAGAGACACAAAAAACCCTTCAAAAAATCAGTAAATCCAGGAGCTGGTTTTTTGAAAATATCAACAAAATAGACCGCTAGCCAGACTAATAAAAAAAAAATGAGAGAGAAGAATCAAATAGATACAATAAAAAACGACAAAGGGGACATCAACACTGATTCCACAGAAATACAAACTACCATCAGAGATTACTACAAACAACTCTATGCACACAAATCTGTAAATCTGGAAAAAAACGGATAAATTCCTGGACACTTGCACTCTCCCAAGACTAAACAAGGAAGAGGTTGAATCCCTGAATAGACCAATAACAAGGGCTGAAGTTGAGGCAGCAATTAATAGCCTACAAACTAAAAAAAGCCCATGTACAGAAGGGATTACAGCCGATTTCTGCCAGACTTACAAAGAGGAGCTGGTACCATTCCTTCTGTAACTATTCCAAACAATACAAAAAGAGGGAATCCTCACCAACTCATTTTATGAAACCACCATCATCCTAATACCAAAACCGGGCAGAGATGCAACTAAAAAAGAAAACTTCAGTCCAGTGTCCATGATGAACATTGACTCAAAAACCTTCAATAAAATACTGGCAAACTGATTGCAACAGCAAATCAAAAAGCTTATTCATCATGATTAAGTAGGCTTCATCCCGGGGGTGCAAGGGTTGTTCAACATACACAAGTCTATAGATGTAATCCATCACATAAACAGAACCAAAGAAAAAAAACACATGATTATCTCAATAGATACAGAAAAGGCCTTTGACAAAATTCAATAGCCCTTTATGCTAAAAACTCTCAATAAACTAGGCAACGATGTTATGTATCACAAAATAATAAAAGGTATTTACGACAAACCAACAGCAAATATCATACTGAACAGGCAAAAACTGGAAGCATTCCCTTTGAAATCTGGCACAAGAAAAGGATGCCCTCTCTCACCACTCCTATTCAATATAGTATTGGAAGTTCTAGCCAGGGCAGTCAGGCAAGTGAAATAAAGGGCATTCAAATAGGAAGAGAGGAAGTCAAATTGCCTCTATTTGCAGATGACATGATTGTATATTTAGAAGACACCATCATCTCAGCCCAAAATCTCCTGAAACTGATACAGAACTCACAAGTATCTCCATACACCAATAACAGGCAAACAGAGAGCCAAGTCAAAAGTGAACTCCCATTCACGATTGCTACAAAGAGAATAAAATACCTAGGAATACAACTAGCAAAGGATGTAAAGGACCTCTTCAAGGAGAACTACAAACCACTGCTCAGTGAAATAAGAGAGGACACAGATGGAAAAACATCCCATGCTCATGGTTGGAAAGAATCAACAACGTGAAAATGGCCATACTGCCCAAAGTAATTTATAGATTCAATACTATCCCCATCACGCTACCAATGACCTTATTCACAGAACTGGAAAAAACCACTTCAAACTTAATATGGAACCAAAAGAGAGCCCACATAACCAAAAGAATCCTAAGCAAAAAGAACAAAGCTAGAGGCATCACACTGTCTGACTTCAAACTATACTACAAGGCCACAGTAATCAAAACAGTATGGTACTGGTACCAAAACAGAGATATAGACCAATGGAACAGAACAGAGGCCTTGGAGGCAACACCACACATCTACAAACATCTGATCGTTGACAAACCTGACAAAAACAAGCAATGGGGAAAGGATTCCCTGTTTAATAAATGGTGTTGGGAAAACTGGCTAGCCATGTGCAGAAAGCAGAAACTGGACCACTTCCTGACATATTACACTAAAATTAACTCCAGATGGATTAAAGATCTAAACATAAGACCTAACACCCTGAAAACCCTAGAAGAAAACCTAGGCAAAACCATTCAGGACATAGACATAGGCAAGGACTTCATGGCTGAAACACCAAAAGCAATGGCAACAAAAGCCAAAATAGACAAATGTGATCTAATTAAACTCCAGAGCTTCTGTAAAGCAAAGAAAATAATCATTAGAGTGAACCAGCAACCAACAGAATGGGAAAAAATTTTTGCAATCTACCCATCTGACAAAGGGCTAATATCCAGAATCTACAAAGAACTAAAACAGATTTACAAGAAGTAAAAACAAACAAACCCATTCAAAAGTGGGCGAAGGATATGAACAAACACTTTACAAAAGAAGACATACATGATGCCAACAAACCTATGAAAAAATGCTCATCATCACTGGTCATTAGAGAAATGCAAATCAAAACCACATTGAGATACCATCTCACACCTGTTAGAATGATGATCATTAAAAAACCTGGAGACAACAGATGCTAGAGAGGTTGTGGAGAAATAGGAACACTATTATGCTGTTGGTGGGAGTGTAAACTAGTTCAACCATTGTGGAAGACAGTGTGACGATTCCTCAAGGGCCTAGAAATAGAAATTCCATTGGACCAAGCAATTCCATTACTGGGCATATACACAAAGAATTATAAATTGCTCTATTATAAAGACACATGCACATGTATGTTCATTGTGGCACTGTTTACAATAGCAAAGACCTGGAACCAACCCAAATGTCCATCATTGATAGACTGTATAAAGAAAATGTGGCACATATACACCATGGAATACTAAACAGCTGTAAAAAACAATGAGTTCGCCAGGCGCGGTGGCTCAAGCCTGTAATCCCAGCACTTTGGGAGGCCGAGGCGGGTGGATCACGATGTCAAGAGATCGAGACCATCCTGGTCAACATGGTGAGACCCCGTCTCTACTAAAAATACAAAACATTAGCTGGGCATGGTGGTGCGTGCCTGTAATCCCAGCTACTCAGGAGGCTGAGGCAGGAGAA
>NW_016107885.1:197864-210215 GCF_001604975.1 Cebus imitator | reverse complement strand
AAAAAAAAAAAAAAAAAGAAAAGAAAAGAAAACATAGTAGGAAATCTAGGTGATCTTGGGCCTGGTGATGATATTTTATTTTTTAAAATAGATTTTATTTTTTGGAATAGTTTTTGATTTACAAAAAATAAATAAATTAAGCAGGCAGCACAGAGTTTTTATATCCCCTGAACCTGGTTTCCCTTATAGGATGATACATTTGTTACAGTTAAGGAACCAATACTGAAACATTATTATTAACTATTAGCTATAGTGTAGTAAGATTTTCTGAGTTTTTTATAATTTCAACTTTTACTTTAGATTCAGAGGGTACCTGTGCAAGTCTGTTACATGGATATGTTCCATGATGCTGAGGTTTGGGATATAGTTGTCCCATCACTCAGGTACTAAGCATAGTACACAATAGTTTGTTTTTCAACCCTTGCTCCACTCCCTCCATCCCACCTCCTGTAGTCCTCAGTGTCTACTGCTGCCAGGTAATGCCTTTTTAGATAAAACATGAAAGAAAAAAATGATAAGTTGGACTTCATTTGAACTTAAAACTTCTGCTTTGAGAAAAATCACTGTTAAGAGAATAAAAAAGCAAATCACAGAGTGGGAAAAGATATTTGTAAATCACATATCTGATAAAGGACTGATATCCGGAAAATATATAGAACTGTTAAAACTCAACAATGAAAAAACAAACAGCCCAATGAAAAATGGGCAAAAATACTGAATAACCAAAGCAATCCTAAGCAAAAAGAACAAAGCCAGAGGCATCATCTCACCCAACTTCAAACCATACTACAAGTCTACAGTAACCAAAATAGCATGGTACTGATATTTAAAAAAAATAAAAATAAAAAAAATAAATAAAAACATTGACCAATGGACCAGAATAGAGAGCCCAGAAATAAAGCTAAACACCTGCAATCATCTGATCTTTGACAAAGCTGACAAACATAAACAATGGGGAAAAGACTCCCTATTCAATAAATGGGGATCAGAAAACTGGCTGGCCACATGCAGAAGAATGAAACTGGACCCTTACCTATTACCACATATAAAAATTAACTCAAGACCTCAAACTACAAAAATCGTAGAAGAAAACCTAGGAAAAAACCTTGTCAACATCAGCACTAGCAAAGAATTTATGGCTAAGACCTCAAAAGCAATTGTAACAAAAACAAAAGTTGACAAGTGAGACCTAATTAAACTAAAGAGCTTCTGCACAACAAAAGAAACTATCAACAGAGTAAACAGACAGCCTACTACAGAATGGGAGAAAATATTTGCATACTATGCATCTGACAAAAGTCTAATCCTGAATCTATAAGGAACTTAAATCAACATGCAAAAAGCAAATAAACCATTAAAAAGTGGGCAAGGGAGGGGTGGAGGAAGATGGACAAATAGAAGGCTTTACCAATCATTCTGTGCAACAAGGACATCAATTTAACAATTATGTACACACACACACAAAGCACCTTCATAAGAACCAAAAATCAGGCGAGCACTCACAGTACATAGTTTTAACTTTATATTGCTGAAATAGTCACTGAAAAGGGTGGGAAAGAGTCTTGAATTCTAGATGTGACCCCTCCTCTATGCCCTGGCTGTAGCCATGGGGCATAAAGAATCTGTGGGTTTGAGAAAGGGAGATCAGAGTGATTGTGAGACATTGCATTGAACTCAGTGCTGCCCTATCACAGCAGAATGCAAAACCAGGCTGAACTCAGCTGATTCCCACCCATAGAAGGAGTATTTAAACTAATACTAGCGAGAGGGGAATTGCACATCCCAGTGGTTGGAACTTGAGTTCCTGAAAGCCTCTGCAACACAGGCTAAAATGCTCTGGGGCTCTAAATAAACTTGAAAGGCAGTCTAGGTCACAAGGACTGCAACACCTAGGTGAATCCTTTTGCAGAACTGGGCTCAGAGCCAGTGGATTGGGTGGGTGCACATGACCTACTGAGACACTAGCTGGGGTGGGTAAGGAATTGTTTGCAACACCCCACCCTCAACCCCAGACTGCACAGCTTGTGGCTACAAAAGAGACCCATTCCACCCACTTGAAGAGAGGAGAGGGAAGAGTGGGAAGGACTTTGTCTTGCATCTTGGATACCACCTCAGCCATAGTAGGATAAGACACCCGGCAGAGTCATGAGGCCCCCTTTCCAGGTGCTAGCTTCTGGATAACATTTTGAAACACAACCTGGGCCCAAAGGAAACCTTCAAGGGAAGGACACAGTCCTGGCATGACCCATCACCTGCTCCGTAAAGAGGCCTTGGACCTTGAATAACTAGCAGTGATACCCAAGTACCATGCCATTGGCCTTGGGTGAGACTCTGAGACTAGTTGGCTTCAGGTAAGACTCAGCACATCCCCAGATGTGGTGGCTATGGGGAGAGCTCCTTTTGCTTGAGAAAAGTGGGAGGGAAAGTAAAGGGGACTTTGTCTTGCACCTTAGGTAAGGCTTATAACCCATTAGTTTAAGCTGATAACAAGTTAACACTGCATAAACAAACAAATGAACAAAAAGAAAGCCAATAAAAACTCTACTCCTTAACTTCATCTCCCCAGTTTTTAACTTTATCATTTATCATAATCCTTTCTTTATCATTAACCTTGATTATTAAATGCCTTAAGATGGTCTTCTTTGGGTTAAATCTACTTGGTCTTCTATAATCTTTTTGGATTTAAATGTTGATATCTTTCTCTAGGTTTGGGAAGTTCTCTGTTATTTTCTCTTTGAGTAAGCTTTCTACCTCTATCTCTGTCTCTTCCTCCTCTTTAAGGCCAATAACTCTATCTTATATTTGTCCTTTTGAGGCTATTTTCTAGATCTTTTAAGTGTGCTTAATTGTTTTTCATTCTTTTTTTTTTGTCTCCTTTGTGTATTTTCAAATAGTCTGTCTTCAAGTACACAGTAACTTTTTCTTCTGCTTGATCAATTTTGCTATGAAAGACTCTGATGTCTTCTTCAGTGTGCCAATTGCATTTTTAAGCTCCAGAAGTTCTACTTTATTCTTTTTAATTATTTCAATATATCTGTTAAATGTATCTAACAGAATTCTAAATTTCTTCTCTGTTATCTTGAAGTTATTTGCATTTCCTCAAAACAGCTATTTTGAATTCTCTGTGTGATAGGTCACATATCTCTGTTGCTCTAGCATTGGTCTCTGGTGCCTTATTTAGTTCATTTGCTGTGGTCATATTTTCCTGGATGGTCGTGATGTTTGTAGATGTTCATCTATGAACATTGAAGAGATGTGTATTTATTGTAGTCTTTGCAGTCTGGTTTTGTTTGTACCTGTCCTTCTTGGAAAGGCTTTCCTGATATCCAAAAGGACTTAGGTGTTGTCATCTAAGCTCTATCTCCTTTAGGAGGCACCCCAAGCCCAATAATTCTGTGGTTTTTGCAGACTCATAGAGGTACCGCCTTGGTGGTCTTGAATAAGAATCTGAAAGAATTCTCTGAATTACCAAGCAGAAGCCCTTGTTCTCTTCCCTTACTTTCTCACAGACAAACAGAGACACTCTCTCTGTTCTGAGCCACGTGGAGCTGGGGGTGGCCTGACACAAGCACCCACTGTGACCATCAGCACCAGGACTGTGCTGGGTCAGATCTGAAGCCACCACAGCACTGGGTCTTACACAAGGCCTGCTGTAACCACTCCCTGGCTACCACCTATGTTCACAGTACCTGGGAATTCACATCAATAGGTGACAAAAACAGCCAGGCCTGTGTCCTTCCCTTTAGGGTGGAGTGCTCCCCTCAGGCCCCAGGCAGATCCAGAGGTGCTGTACAGGTGCTGGGAGTAGAGCCAAAAACCTTAGAAGTCTACCTGGTGTTCTATTGTACTACAGCTGAGCTGGCACTCAAAACACAAGATTCAGTCCTTCCCACTCTTCCCTCCCCTTTCCACAGGCAGAGAAGCCTCACCCCAAGGCCACCACAACCACAGGCCCACAGAGAGTACTGCCAGACTGGCACCAATGTTCCCTTAAGGCCCAAGGGCTCTTCAGTCAGCTCGTGGTGAATGCTTCCTGGTTTGAGACTCACCCTTCAAAGCAGTTGGCTCTATTCTGGCCCAGGGCAAGTCCAGAAATGCCATCCAAGAGCCAGATGCTGTAACTGGGGACCCTGATAGTCTGCTTGGAGCTCTATGCCCCTGTGGCCAAGATGATACCTGAGGTGCAAGACAAAGTCCCCTTTACTTTTCCCTTTGCTTTTCTCAGGCAGGAGTCTTGCCCTATAGTCACCAAAGCTGGGAATGTGCTGTGTCTCACCTCAACCCAGAGAGTCTCAGAGACTCATCAAGACTTTCGATGTAGTACCTGGGTATCACTGGTGGTTATCGAGAGCCCAAGGGCTCTTCAGTTAGTGGCTGATGAATGCCATGAGGACTGGCTTCTTCCTTTCAAGGCAACATGTTCCCTTATGGCCCAGGCTGTGTCTAGAAATGTCATCCACCATCTTGCTCTGACCCCTCCTCAGTGTGACCATTTTGGAAGGCAGTTTGATAGTTTCTTACAAAGCTTGTCATACTCTTAACATATGATCCAGTAATCATGCTACTTGTATTTATCCAAATGAGTTGAAAACTTGTATCCACAAAAAACCTTCACAAGTGTTTATAGCAGCATTATTCATAATTGCCCAAACTTCTAAGCAACTACAATATCTTCCAATATGTGAATTGATAAATACACTGTGTTACATCCATACAATGAAATATTATTCAGCACTAAAAGGAAATGAGCTATCAAGCCACAAAAAGACATGGAGTAACTTTAAACGCATATTGCCACATAAAAGAAGTCAATCTGAAAGGCTACATACTGTATTATTCCAACCAAACAACATTCTGGAAAAGGCAAAACTACAGTGACAATAAAATAATTCAGTGGTTACCAGGTGTTTGGGGGAAGAGAGAGAGAGATGAGTAGGTGGATCACAGAGCATTTTTAGTGCAGTGAAACTATTCTGTATGATCCTATAATAGTGGATACTTATTATTATACATTCCTCAAAATCCATAGAATGTTCAACACAAACAGTGAACCTTCATATAGTCTATAGACTTTAGTTAACAGTCTATCAACATTAGTTGGGGTGGGGAAAAAGAAAAAATTAATAAATAAAATTTAGTAATAAGTTTACTAAGTAAATTCTATTGTATGGCCTATATATACAATAGAATATATTTTTAATTTTAATTTTTTTTACAAATAGAATATTTTGCAGCTATTAAAAAAGGATGATTCATTCTGAAAAGACAAAACTATAGGGACATAAAACAAGTTAGTTGTTACTTAAACTAGGGGAGGGATTAACTACGAAGGAGTAGCTTGAGGGAATTTCTGGGATGATGGAACCGTTCTGAATTGTGATTGTGGTAGTAATTATACCACTGTGTGTGTCTGTAAAAACTCATAGAATTGTAGAATGAAAATTATTTTTACTATGCATAATTTTTAAAGTAAATAAAAATAGATTGGGGAATTTTAAAACGTTTTTTATGGAAAAAAGCAAGTAATAGCATTACAATTGTGAAAGTTCACAGCAGGCAAGGACATTGTTTTCAGTTAACAAATGCTTCACTTAGAATGATTACTTAGGATAGAAGGGTCCTTCAGGATCAGTAAACCCCCCACATGCACCCTCATTTTACAGAGGGAGAAACAGGCCCAGAAAGAAGGGAGTTTCTCAAGGTTATATGTAAATTAGTGGATACTTTGTATAGTTTCAGTCTTTTGAAGTTTACTGAGAATTATTTTTTGACCTAACATATATGTCTTGTCTTGGAGAATGTGTATTCTGCTGCTGTTGGGTCTTCTGTTCTCTGTATGTCTGTTAGGTCTTATTGGTGTTTAGGTTCTCTGTTTTCTCATTGATCTTGTGTTGTCTATCATTAGAAGTGGGGTATTATTCTGTCTATCATTAAAAGTGGGATATTGTTCTGTCTATCTTGTTCTGCCTATCATTAAAAGTGGGGTATTGAAGTCTCCAGCTATTATTATAGAAATTCCTGTTTCTCCCTTCAATTCTCTGAGTTTTTGCTTCATATATTTTGGGCCTTTCTTGTTAGATACTTATGTGTTTATAATTATTGTGTCTTCTTGATGAATTGACTCTTTTATCAATGTGTAATGTTCCTGGATTGACATAGTGGCTCATGCCTGTAATTCCAGCACTTTGGGAGGCTAAGGCAGGAGTATCCCTTGAGCCCAGGAGGTCAAGGTTGAAGTGAATCATGAACGTCCCACTGCACTCCAGCCTGTCTCCAAAAAGAAAAATGTTCTTTTACTTGGCTTTGAGACTTCAATTTGAGGAAGTATCTATGTGTTTGTGTGTATATGGATGCATGCATGTGCTTTTGACCAGTGTGGCAAATAGCAAGGGGATACTCTGCTTGGTTTTTAATTCCATGGGAAGTGAGAAACTTTTTTTCAATTTTTAATTTTTATTTATTTATTTTGCTGGAAGCTCTAATACCAGCACAAGTTGGAATCCTAAGCTCCCTATTCTAATAAGATCTTATAGTTGATAATGAGTCAGGGGACTCACTGTGAAGGAGACCAGGTCGTTATTGAGGCCTTTGTGAAAATCTCTGCTACACACTCAACAAGTCTTAGTTGTATTGACTCAACAACTAGTCAATAAATTTAAAAGCATTAGTGACCAGATGCGATGGGTCATTCCTATAATTCCAGTGCTTTGGGAGGCTGAGGTGGGAGGATCACTTGAGGCCAAGGGTTCAAGACCGTCCTAGGCAATATGACAAGACCCCATCTCTACTTGTAAAGAAAAAAATAAAACAGTAGCACTTTGAGGATTTTCTTCACTTCTCCCTTGTTTCACTGTTACCTTTTTTTCTTTTATTCCCCTTTCTTTCTCTGATTTTTCTCCAACTATTTTATTTTTCCTATTATCTTTACATCTTTCCTTTTTTCTTTACTTCCCTTTCTCCTTACCCTTTCCTCCCATGTATCTTTCTCTCTGATTTCTCCTTTTCTATATTATTCTCTTTACCCTGTTGTTGAGATTCACTTGGATGGCTGGCAAAATATTAGCAAAATATTAGGGAAAGTTATACATTAGTCTCAAACCTTTTGAAAGACCAAAATGTTTTATTGGGGCAGGCCGAAGGCATTAGGAAAGAAATAGAGATGATAAGAGGCTTCCCCAGTTAAGTTTGCTTATCCCACATTCCTTTGTTTCTACTCTGTTTACTCATGTAAACTTCGTGCTAAATGGTCCTCTTGGGGGAAAATTAAAGGGGAATTACCCGTTACTAGTGTTTGGGCCTAGAGCCTAAAGCTTTTATTATTCATAAAACTACTCTTTTAACCATGTTAATTATCTACAAGTGTGTTAACTTAGAAACTCTGTTGTGAAATCTTTGCTGAATAAATGTGTGGATGTACAGGGGGTCTTGGTCGATTGGCAGCAGTCTCCCTCTGAAAGCAGCCAACAACCATCCCTAGCCCAATTGAATCACTGAACCAGGTGTGAGAGTGCATTTATTCATCTGTCGTTAAGTCAGGATCTGCAGGACAAACCTCCGCAGCTGGTGGTCAACGTCTCACCCTAATACTGTTGCATTACTGCACACTGGAAGTAAGACCAAATATTTTAAGTTAGCATCAATAGGGATATGTTAATAGAAAACTTAACTATAATTTTGTTTCTTTTGGGGAGAAATAAACACATTAAAATAAAAGGCCCATACTCTATTGCCATCTAATTGGAGTTTCTGTCCTGGCAGAAAATGCACTGGAAAAAAGTAAACCAAAAATACTTGATAAGAAAAGCACAGTAACTAGGCCCAAATGTCCACCTTGCTCTTTATTAGAATTATCTAAATACAAAGATGAAAGCAAGATTCTTCTCCAAGAAACAATCTCTGCAAAAAGCCCCCTTTGGCATCAAAGCTATGAACTTTATGGGAAAGACAGAGTGTCTCAGGTTGTGTGCCATACTGATAGTTGGGTCTATTATAAGCTCTGATTGAGAGAAGAATGAAATATAAAAGCAGCTATTGGGTTTAAGCACAGCTAAGTGTGGTGGGTGGCAGTGATAGTCTTGAGTGCCTTTCTGAGTTAAGCAATTTTTTATTATTTTGTTTTAGTTTTTTGATTTGATATTTGATTTTTGGTTTTTGGTATTTTTGAGACAGGGTTTCACTCTATTACCCTGGCTGGAGTGCAGTTGTCTGATCATAGCTTACCGCAACCTCAACCTCTCTGGCTCAAGTGATCCTCCTGCCTCAGCCTCCCCAAGTAGCTGGGACTACAGGCTCATACCACCACTCCTGGCTAATGTTTTAAAAGTTTTTGTAGAGACAGGGTTTTCTTGTGTTGCCCAGGCTGGTCACGAACTCCTGGGCTCAGGTGATTCTCCTGTTGGCCTCCCAGAGTGCTGGGATTACTGGCATGAGCCACTGCACCCAGCCAGACACTCCTCAATTCTCTTGCAGGCTGATAAGATTTGGCAATCTTCACTGAATTTTAGGTTTATTTCCTCCTTGGTTATTTTAATCTTAGGCTGTAGACAGCTGGAATGAGCTAGAAGACTTTTGGCAGTTTAAATCTTTTACAAGATGGTGATCTAGCCCTTTCGTTTTGAGGTTGGTGTATTGTGTGTGAGTATACATATTTATCACACACAGTAACTGTCTTTAAAAGTTAGGGTGCATATCTTTCTCAGCCATGTCTTTCTTGTAAAGCATTGAAGTAATGCCACCGTCTGAAGAAAGCACATTCTGGTTCTAGGAAGTCAAGGATTATATCCTTGAAGGATTTAGCCTGACTAAAGACCTTCAAGAGTAGGGAGTAGTAATAATGCAATTGTCCTGAGTGGCCCCAGTTATCCTCTGGGAAGTAGTTATTACTCCTGACCATCACCTCCCTGTATCTGGTAAATAGAAAGAGTGGCATTTTTTTCATCAACTTTTAAGTTCTAGGGCACATGTGCAGGATGTACAGGTTTGTTACAGATTTAAATATACACCATGATGGTTTCCTGCACAGATCAACCTAGGTATTAAACCCAGCATCCATTAGCTATTCTTCCTGATGTTCTCACTCCCCCAAGAATGGCATTTTGAAGGCACTTGGGTTTACTGGCAATGTATTCTTGTTTAGCCAACGTGGTTGGATGGCCATGGCTTGAAAAGAAGTAACATATCTTGACCAAAGTAATTCAAGTTTTGGTTTACTTTTTCTTCTTCTTAAACCCCACCTTTAGATTGGCTTTCACGTTGCCCTTATTTCCAGGAGAACACAGAATACTTCCCATGAAAAGAGGCTTATGCCATGCATAGTTCCATCCTCCTTACTGAATCCATGTCCCTGGGATTGCTGATGATTGGAAATCACATGGAACATTCTACTTTGAGCTTGGTAAAGCAGCTGATTTTGTTAAGAAAACCCAGGAAAAGCTTTGGCCTCTGTTCCTACCTCCCACACAGCCAAAAGGAAGCCCAGGCTAGGTGGAGCTGAAAGGGCATTTGAAGACTATCTAGTTCAACCCCTCATGGTACAGATGGAAAATTCAAGCCCAAAGTTGAAAAAAGGAACTTGGTTAAGGTCACACAGTTACACAATGGTTACCTTCTGACTTCAGAAGACTAGTCTTCCTCTCTAGTTGTATGTTAAGGAGGAATCTGACAGATATCTGTTTAAACTATTAATTCAGAGTGTGTGTGTGTGCATGCACACGTGTGCACACACGTATGTGTGTGTGTACATGGTTTAATTTTTAAACTTTATTTTGGATGACTCTTGTACTTACAGAAAAGTCGCAGAGCTAGTACAAAGAGTTCCAATATACTGTTTGCCCAGTTTTTCCTAATGGTATCATCTATACATTACTATAGTACATTTATAAAAATTAAGAAATAAACCCTGGTATATTACTATAAACTAAACTCCAGACTTCATTCAGACTTCACCAGTTTTTCCATTAATGATTATTTTTCTAAAATATCAGGATCTAATCCAAGATAATACAATGCATTTAATCATCCTGTGCCCTTAGTTTTCTTTTTCTCTGGTCTGTGGCACTGTCTCTACCTTTCCATAACTTTTTTTTAAGAGTACTTGTCAGGTATTTTACCAAATGTCCCTCAATTTGTGGTAGTTTAATGTTTTTCTTATGATTGCACCGGGGCTATGGATTTTGGAGAAGAATAACACAGAGGTAAACTTCCATTTTTATTTCATTATTTCAAGGGGCACATAATAGCCTTTAACAAGACATCACTAGTAATTATCACTAGTTAACTTTGGCCATATGGTTAAGGTTGTATTTGCCATGTTTTTGAAATGTAAAGCAACTACTTTTTCCTTTTTCATTCTCTATTCTTTGGAAGTAAGTCCAGCCCACACCCAAGCTCGACCTCCTTCAATGGGGAATATCTACATACATTATTTAGAATTCTTCCGTTAGGAAACCTGTCTTTTCTCCACCATTTATGTATTTATTTGATCATTTGTTTCTACTGTATATGTATGGGCTAATATTTATTTATTTTATACTTTGGGTTTTAATCCGATACTACCTTATGTATTTTGTTGCTCAAATGCTCCTGCTTTAGCCATTAGGAATTATTTCGGGTTGATTCCTGTGTCCCTTTAAACACATTCCCTCTTCCTTTTATCTTTTTAGTACTTGCTAATTTTCTGGTACTACAAGATACTCCAGGCTCATCTTGTATTTTCCCTGACCTAGCCCTAGAATGAACCATTTATCCAAAGAACTCAGATTCCTTTTATTGGAAAATGATATTTAGAAGCCAAGATCTAGGAGTGGTCATTGTTACCAAGCTGTCTTTGCTTCCAGACTTTCTCAGTGAACATAACTAGGTAATATATGTTTGTTTATGTACTAATCTTTATATACATACATATCTATAATCATTTATGTATCTATCCATTGTATATATATTAAGCTAAACATGAGTTTATATTGATGTCTCTTAACTCTAATCCAATACTACAAGGTTCTTTCTATCCTTCCTTTCTTTTTTTCTGTAACTTCCCTGTATAACAATGAGAAACCTAGTTTCCATTACCCACCATCCATTTACTTACTTGTTCAAACCCAGTACATTCAAACCAGTCTCGCAATTGTTCATCTATACCACCATGATAAACAGCTTTACCAACTATAGTACAGTGTTTATAGTTTCTAGCTAAAACACAATTTTTCAAAGTTAAATCAGCTTCGTACCCACTTCCTCAGTGCACTTATGTCACACATTTGTAATATAGTTAGATTTATTTGTCACAGTCTGCACTCCATCCTGAGATCCTCTGACATCTGGTTGATGTTTGAATTTGCATATATTAAGCCTTATTATTCGTAAATTACAAGTCTACAAGTTTTGACAAATGCCTAATGTCATGTGCTCACCACCCCAATAGAACAGAGAAGAGTTCCATCACTCTAAAAATTCCTCTGTGAATCTCCTTTGTTATCAACCAGTTCCCCTACCCTTAACACTCAGAAACTACTGATAAGTATTCCATCCCTATATTTGTATGTTTTCCAGCGAGTCATATGAATGAAATAATACAACTTGTAGCCTTTGGGTATGGCTTCTGTCATCTAGCAAAACGCATTTAAGACTCATGCATGTTGTGTGAATCAATAGCTCTTTTCATATAAGTAGTTCCCATTAATCACTGAATACTATTCCATTGTAAGAATACTTGTTTATCCATTCTTTTGTTGAAGGATATATTGATTGTTTTTAGCTTTGAGAAATTGCAAATAAAGTTGCTAGAAACATCCGCAAGCAGGTTTTTGTGTGGACGTAAGTTTTCAATGCACTTGAGTAAATACCTAGAAGTGCATTTGCTGTATCATGGTAGGTCTAAATTTTAACACAGTTCCTTTCCAAGAAGTCTGGGTTGAGTGTGTATATGGTGCAATAGAATATCTGTTTCTGAGCTGGACTGAAATAGTGATCACTTTTATACCATATTCCATGTGGATGGAAAATAGAATATCAATGGGATGTCTTCTCCTTTTCCTACCAGGAAGATGAAGTTTCTGCAAATGACCATTAGATGGCGGAGTACTTACTGGCACCCTGAGAGCTGGAAGTCTGTCTGGGAGATTGTAGGAGACTCTGAAGATTATATCACTATACCCTCCTTCCCGCTTCTTGGCAAAGGGATATTCTAGCCACATTCAGGAAATAAAATAAATGATTTCTGGCCGGGCGCGGTGGCTCACGCCTATAATTCCAGCACTTTGGGAGGCCGAGGCGGGTGGATCACGAGGTCAAGAGATCGAGACCATCCTGGTCAACATGGTGAAACCCCGTCTCTACTAAAACTACAAAAATTAG
>NW_016107885.1:191168-197069 GCF_001604975.1 Cebus imitator | reverse complement strand
AAAAAAAAAAAAAAAAGGAAAAGAAAATAGAATCTGTTTACCTTGATCAGGAGAGGTAGATATTTAGTCTCTGAAATGATGCAGTATTTTTCTCAGAACTTAGTGGGTGGGTAACTTATTATTATCTACTTGTTTAATTTTTGGTCTAGCAGTTATAGAAAATACTCGATTCCAGACTGAACTGATATTATAGGGTAATTCTTCACCCTCATAAAATCCAAATTATTTCAGTTTACCAAGTAAATACTAGCACATTCAGTAGATATTACTATTTGGGGTTCCAGTTGGCACTCATGATTGACTCTGGTGCTCTGGATCCAGATCATTTGGTATGCACCAGGGGACAGCAAGCCTCAGTTATAGAAGTGGCTTTATCTTTAGCTTAGAAATCATTTGTAGTTGCTCTAGTTCAAAGCTTAAAAGAAGATTTGAGGAGTTTACTCTCAAGGTTTGAGGAGTGTACTCCCTCTTTCCAGCAGTGCAGAAACCAATAATCACCAAAGCATTGTCACCATAACCATGGTCAGGTTTTTTTCAACCTTGCCCTTGCAGCTCAGCACTACTCTCTCGCTGAAAGAGGTAAGCTGGGGAAAACAGCATCTACTCATTATAATCTTTTCAGCTTATTTATCTGCATTTAGAAAGTCTCAACTCTGGGCTCTACTGCCTATCAGAGCCAAAAAGAAAGGCTCCATGTGTATGTATGGGCCTGTATGTAAAAAGTAAGTCTTGAAGGCATCCTTGGCATCTGTCATGTGGCATGGGGTATGTGCAATGGTTTGTAATAGAATCAGGGAACCATAGGATATGACCTGAAGTGGGAGGTCCAGTTTCTACCCTTCATTTTGCAATTGGGGAAACTGAAACCCAGACTAAAAAGTAATAACTATTTAGCTATGTAGGTCTTGCTTTATTATTACTGGTCACAGAGAGTGCATCTCAACATTAGCCAAAGAAGGTATTGGTCAAGTAGAGAAGGGACACTGTAATTCCCATAGCTTCAATCTTTATCTTCCTCCAGTGGAAGGGGCTTAGCCTAATTGAAAATAGTTGATGTAATAATATAGGACACGGGAGGAACTAGTGATAGGGGTGTGTGTTTGTGTGCACGAGTGCGCGGGTGTGTTTATGTGTACAACCTTGTTTTCAATTACCTACTTCTCTAAATCCTGCATATTTTCCCCTTCTCCTTTCAGAATCATTTAGTAAATATGTGCCTTTTTGAGTTTGTAAATGGAGGCTGGGTTAAAGAGTGTCCTTAGGCTAGGAATGTTGTGTGCTCATTTGGCTAGGTGTGTGTGATTGTGTGTGGGAGAATGTACTGGATTTAGAATAGTAATCGTTCCTCAAAACTGGAGCTTTTTAATGAGAGAAAATGATCTACCTTTTTTCTTGCAGAGCCCAGTTTTATTAACTGGATGTAACATGCTGTGTGCTACTAGTCAGTGCCGGAAAATATCTTTATAAGTAATTGATCTGACTCTTCTTCCTCTCTTTAGATATTCCCTCATATGTATGATAAAAACCAATCTTGGTGTGTTTATCTCTTTTTTAAGCACTTCATCAAGGGATTTTTCTAGCTCTTGAAAAGACAACTTCTATACCCACCCTCAGTGTACAACCAACCCAACATTCTCTGCATAAACAAACATGCTTCTTTTCTGTGTGATATGAATCCATGAATTATAGTGCAACTGGACTTGCTGATTCCAAACTCTGAGCAGAAAGACCCTCTAGGAAACTATCGCCAAGGATAAGATTGATTACTACACTGGCAAGTATCTGCCCATTTCCCTCGCTCAGTGGAAATTCTGGCCCACCATGACAAAAAATAGCCCATCCCAGGGCCTTGAAACCCACCAAATGAGATTTTAGTGTTGGGGATAAAAGCAAAGCTGGAGACTAACTCATTCATTTGCTTTAGTGTTCTCTGTAAAATATAAAACATATATTTTATAAACACCAAATTTCATAAGTTTGTCTATTACGCTATCTAAGCACATTCTCTTCCTCCACCATTCTCAGGACATATGGCTTAGTTAGTCAGACAGATTACACAGATGAATGCAGAGTGTCGAGTGACAAAGTCAACCCTTTAGGAGTTTGGAGCAAGGCAGGGTTATGTTGGCAAGGTCAGGTCAGAGAAGACTATAAACTTTGCCTTTCATCTTTACCCTAATAATGCTACTGAACAGAGCTAACCAGGATCTTTCTCAAATCCATGTGTACAGTTTTTATTTGTCAGAGACTAAGCAGAATGCCTGGGGGAAGGCATGCTAATATAACTAGTCATTCTTTAGGGTCTAATTTTCCTTGCCTATGCATTCTTGTAGTGTCAGTAGAGCCCTGGACACCCTAAGATAGAAGTGAACTGTGCAAAGGGGGATTCAGTGGCGATAACTTGAATAAATTTTATAATTTTTTTTAGTTTTACATCCTCCTTTTGTTTTCATGTGGTCTTCAGACATACAGTTAATGTCTGTCAGAGCTGAAAGCTACCTCTGATACCATTTTATCTACCCCTTAACCACAAAAAAAATTATATAGGGAGCAGTTTAGTATAGTAGAAAGAGCATGGGATTTGGAAAGAACTGAATTCTACTTTCAGCTCAAGCCATTTGATCTCTCTGAAACTCAGTTTCTTTATATGTAAAATGGAGGTGATAATCCTCATAATGACATTGTAAAGCAGTGTACTGGTGGCCCCAGTTTCACTGATTTTCTAAAAGACTCACAGGACTCAGAACTGGTTACAATCAGGCTACAATTTATTATATGAAAAGGATACAAAGCAGGATCAATAATGGGAAAAGGTACATCAGTCAGAGACTGGAGGATACTAGGTGCAAGCTTCCAAGAGTCTTCTCCCAATAGAGTCACACAGGTTGTGCTTAATCCTCCAACAATGAACTGCAGAAACATATGCAAAGTGTTTTCTGCTAGTGAAGCTTGCTTGAGCCTAAAATGCCAGGGTTTTTATTGGGGTAGCTAGTGACTGAAACTACATATCCCTTTGAAAGAAAGCATGTATTCACCATAAATCATATATTTTTTTGCTCAAGATAACTAGACAGGCTGTTACAGCATGGTTGAAGGGTTTAAGCATACACAATACCCCTTATCAGTTACTAGAATAGAGAACAGTCTAAGAGCTCAGTTCCCAGGAGCTGGCCAAGGACCACTCACACAAGTGGACCCTTCTAAAAATGTATAAGATTTGAGCAACTCAAGACTGCTAGGTTAACTCTTTCTTTCACAGATAGGTATTAAATTATTGTATGTGTATATATGTATATAAAATATTGCATATACATACACATAGTATAAAGCAGTACATTAAATGTGAGGGATTATTATTATACATATGAGTAAAGAGAGCTAGAGCTATTCTGGGGTGTGACTGAATGCAGTAAGAATGGAAATATGCACGATAACTCTCCAGGACAATGAATGGGGAAACTGGAAACAATCCCACTGAGGATTTTATTTTTCTCTGTGATTAGAGATAATTTCATCAGCACAGCCTTTCTGTCCCTCATCAGTTTCACATTGTACTTTCTTATCATAGCTATATATTTCTTGGGGTTTTTGCATAAGTCAAATTGTTTCGCTACCCTCTGTGGAGTTTTGGCAAGGATGTGATCCTCTCAAGGAAAGTGCAGAATTGAGCCTTTGGAGAAGGCATAAACAGGTGCTTCTTAGAAAATCTTGAGCAAGTCCCAATGAAAGACTATGGTGAATTATACTATAATTATACTATATAAACTAATCCCAACAGTGAATTTTAGTCTGAATTGAATTGAAGTGAATGTATGTGAACTCAAATACTATTGAAATATAATTTTGAGCTAAATACTGCACTAGATGCCCAGCCAGCCTGATCATTCTATAAAAATTTGCCCTCTGAAGATGAAGGAAATGACTATAGAAAGGAAGTTCAGGCATTATACCTAAAATTGCTGAAAGCATTTGTTAAGGGTAGCCTGTACTCTCTGAACTCAGGTGGTAATGGCACCTAGTAGACTGGAGAACAGTTTGAGAAAGTGGGCATATCTTACAGATGGACAACAAACCTCCTGATGGAACTTTGGTAATGGAGTACACATTAATAGCATTTTAGCTGCTATAAGCTTCTTCCTCTGCTTTATACCCCCAGAACTGCTGTAGCTTTCCCCCAACTCATGAATGGGGCCTAAGGCAGCTGCCTTTATTCTGCATGTAAGCTAGAAATGGCTCATTTGTCTTCTTGGTATGTTCTTTTATCCTTTACCTTGGACCCATGTCAATGGTTCTCCTCAAATTGACCCTCTGTTGCCAGTCTTTATTGACTCCTATATGAGGCTTTTTCTGAGCCCCCTGCTCCAGGTGGCCCTAAAAACTTCATGTACAATGTAATACAGACTCTTCTATGTGCTAGCAGAAAATGACAGGGATTAAATGGTGGCCTTGTCATCAAGGGAAATCATTGCTTCTTTTTAAATAAAGTATTTGGCAGGTTTTGCCTAGAATTGAGGGATTGAATCACTCCTTTCCCTACCATGTCTTTTCTTAAAACAGCTTCTCCTACACTTCACCTCAATTAAAATACTACCCCTTGCATTTGTATCACATTTTATACTTTTCTAACAGTTTCTTGTTTACTATTTTATTCTTACATATTTTCATTCGTGCCCCAAGGCCAAGCTCAGATGCAATTTTCTACAGTGAGATTAATTTTAACTTCCTCTGACCTCTTGAGAAACTTTACATGATGCTATCATGGTATTTAACCATGCTATCATGGTATTTGACCATTTTTCCCACTTTCAATCTAATTATATATATATATATATATATATATACACATACACACATATATATACACATATATGTATATCTCTGATTTATTAGACTCTAAAATCCTCAATGGCAAGAACTAGATAGGATTCAACAACAACTTATATATAGCAGACAAGTAATGAATAATGAAGATGAAACAGAATAGAAAACAAACAAATGCTTGAGAGAAAGAACATGGTCTGTAGAGTAATGAGGCCAAGCCTAAGAGCAGGGCAGCAGGAATTGTTTGGGCCAAGTCTTGAAAACCATACAGAAATGTTGGAATGTGATGTAGTAGGAACTAAGGGCCCCATACAGAAGGCTTTATATGGGGGAAGGGTCTGTAGTAGGGAGGACTTAGGGCTTTCTGGTCTGCTGGCTCTTTTAGAAGTTGGAAATCATGGCAGGGACCTAAGACCATGAACCTCCTGCCTCTTGATTTGGTCAACTCTGAATATGAAGTTTATTTTATTAAGACATTCTAATTTACTCACTAGCATTCAATGTTAGTTGCCAAATTTTCAACCCTGAGCCTAGAGGGGACTCTCTTGCAAGTCTTAAAGAGTTTCAGAACTCTTTTTCACGGTAATAAGGATTTTGCCTGGCCTAGAAGAAGCTGCCAACTCCTAGAGGTCTCTCTGGCACTCTAAAATATGAGTCCTGAAACCACCCTCACCTCATCCTTTTAAATCTCTGGGTTTATCCTCTGGAAAACACTGTCATTCAGCTACCATTTGGTTCAGATCTCTCAAGTTCCTGCCTATCATCCAACCCTTCAAATGTCCATGTCATCTGGCTGGTCCCCTATAATGTGAGGACTTAACAAATTTTCAGTCATTTAGTCACTCAGTTCCTGTCCTGTCCTCCAGAATAGCAAGTACCGAAAAACCAATGGCTTCCAATAAACTGAGCTATACCCCTGGTAAGAGGGAAAATCTTAGTCTAAATTTCACATACACAAAACCTAAGGCTTCCCTCTTGTAGTATGAGTAGAGCCCTGGACACCCTAAGATAGAAGTGAACTGTGCAAAGGGGGAATGATTGGAGATAACTTGAATAAATTTTGTACTCATTTTTTTTAGT
>NW_016107885.1:190035-191073 GCF_001604975.1 Cebus imitator | reverse complement strand
TCTGATACCATTTTATCTACCCCTTAACCACAAAAAAAATTATATAGGGAGCAGTTTAGTGTAGTAGAAAGAACTCTATAGAACTAGAGCTCTTTCTCCTCCTTCGCCTCTCCCTCCACTCTTCCTCTGATCTGTCTCTCAAACATTCTTCTTATGATTTGTTATTTCATACCAACTGCACATTTGGCAATAGACAAAAATACAAAACTCCTGCCCTCATCAATTGATGCCACTGACCTGATTCAGTTCTCTCTGCAGGAGAGAACTTCTCTCAATGTTCATTTCCAACCAATGTTCTCTTACTATTTCTTAGGGGAGCAGTGAAACTTCATCAAAGTCTACTTTGTAACTATGCCAAAAGCTGGCCTCTGAAATCTAAAAGGAGAAGAGCTAGAAGGTGGTAAGTGGGAACTAGGCCCTAGCAACAGAACTGTGGGAGGCAGTGTGAAATAATGGAAGGACCATAGGTCTGAAGACCTCATTTTGGACTTAATGATTGCCGAGGCTTTACCTATATTTCTCCCACATTTATGTATCTTTATGGTAAGGATAATCATTTGTATTTGTCTCATCTGACAGTACCTATCACACAAGTTATGTTCAGTTGAGTCACCAGGACCCCCACTGTGCTGTACTCTCCTTTTCCTGCCCAACTTCTGTATACCTTGGATTTAGGTCTTGTTTCTACCACGTCCTAGCCTTGAGGCTTTGGCAGGTTTCTTAACTTCTCTAAGTTTGTTTCATCTTCCCTAAAAGAGATAATACATGCTTCATAGCTTTGTTGTACAGATCCAATAAAATAACAGACATGAAATATTTTATACCCTATAAGGTGCTGTGAAAATATTAAGATGGGGCCAGGCACAATGGCTCATGCCTGCAATCCCAGCACTTTGGGAGGCCAAGGCAGGCCAATTGCCTGAACTCAGGAGTTAAAGACCAGTCTGGGCAACATAGTGAAACCCCATCTCTACAAAAAAATACCAAAAATAAAATTAATAAAATTAGCCAGGCATGGTGGCACATGCTTGTAGTCCC
>NW_016107885.1:165763-188175 GCF_001604975.1 Cebus imitator | reverse complement strand
AAAAAAAGAAAGAAAGAAAGAAAGAAAAAGAAAAAAGATGATGAGATCTGTGGAGGAAGGAAAGGAGACTTTATTTTCAGAGGGAGATGCAATCTGTAGATTGGGGAATAGAGCTTCAGGGAAAGCCAGAAGTATAAGCCCCACAGAAGGGACAGGGAGCTGGGGTCAGCCTTACATACATAATTGAGTTAGATTGGGAAAAATCTACTAATATTTATAAGAGGAATCAGGCACCATGCAGCGTGGGTAAACATATATGTAACATGCATTTCTTGTTCACTTTGGGGTGAGGTTTTAATATTAAAATGAGGTGGAATTTGGCTCTTTACATGAACTATAGGACACATAGTTTATGCACAGTCTTTATAAGCTGGTTGAAACTGGCTCAAGGTCTGCAGCTATTTATCAGTAAAGAATGTTTATAAGACCAGTCCTCTGTCCAGTCAGAGCTGTGGCGTGGCAGGACTGCAAGGCAGGGGCTTGGGATAAAGGGTGGAGGTCAGTGGATTCAGTAGGTTGGCGTCAGGCATTCTATCTTGGTCAGTTGGGAAATTGTCCAGCTGTAGTTGTTTCAGTAATGCTTTTCAGGAGCTCGTTTCTGCTTAATTACAAGGAAAAAAGCTTATGGCAGTTAATAACAGAGATACTTAACTAAGCCCTAATCCTGCTGGCCATGAGATTCTGTTTTTGGTATGTCTCATTTTAGCCACCCACAGGGAGCCACTTTGTCCGTCTGTGGGGGCATATTTTAACAGTACAAAAGACAAACTGAGCAAAGCGCCAGCACAAAAAGACTGTAAACTAAGGGAAAATTACATGGAAGACAAGAGAAAAATAGTGAAGTAGCAATGTGTTCTTAGTTACTCAGGAAACTGCTGTTCACCTTGACACACACACACATCTCTTCCCTCCTTAAACTGTCTATATGTGATTCAATAGTACAGTAGGGAAATTATATTTAACAGTAATTTATTGTAGTTTTTCAATATCTAGAAGAGCAAAATTATAATGTTCCCAAAACACAGAAAAGATAAATGTTTGAGGTGATGGATATCTCAATTACCCTGACTTGATCATTACACAATGTATACATATATCAAAATATCACGTGTACCACAAAAGTATGTACAACTATAATATATCAATTTTAAATATTTTTAAAGGGTCAAAAATGTCTATTGTAACCTGAACATATTGGCCTATACTTAAGGTAAAGCTGTATGACTCTGAGCAAGTTACTTAAACTCTGAGAAGCTTTAGAGCTTCTCATTTATAATATAGTAATGCTAATTCCTACCTACCTCACAGAGTTTTTATAAGGGTTAAATGTGTATCAACATAAAGTTTCCAGCACACAGCAGGTAATCGATAAATGTTAATATCCTTATCATTAGACATCATGAAGGGATAGATCAGCTTAGTGTAGTGACTTAAACTTGCACTCATCTTAAGGCAGCTTGTTGTTTAAGTAGTTGCTAATGTGTAGAATGTAACCCAGCCCCATCAGTAGCTGCTAAAATAGCAGCCTGGGTTTCACTTTACTTGACTGCATACAATTGGGCCAAGGTTATGTTGGAGAAATGTTCAGTAAATAATAAGTCTAACATATAACTTATTATTATGTTAGACTTAATATTTAATAATAAGATATTATGTTAGGCTTAATATTTAAGTCTAAATAAATATTAAGTTAATAAATATTATTAACATAATATCTTATAATATATATTATATTATATAATAATATAAATATTAACATATCTTATTATGTTAGACTTAATATTTAATAATAAGATATTATGTTAGACTTAATATTTAAGTCTAAATAAATATTAAGTTGATAAATATTATTAACATATCTTATATATTATAATAATATAAATATTATTAACATAATATCTTATTATTGTTTTAGACTTATTTTATGTCTAATATTAGACTGGTCCTGGGAAAATACCATATTTTTAACCTTGAAAAGTTGATTCATTCATTGTTATATAAAATAATCCTACTTTCTAGGAAAAAAGTGAGCCCACTCCTTGATTTGACTGCAGTTTAGCTCGTTCAAAATCCTCATCCCTATATTTCCCCATGGACCTTGATTATGGTATAGCTTCATTTGGAAAAGCCCAAAAAGGAACAAAAGATGCCGTATGAGAGGCACTGACAGTGAGAGTTGTTTATTGCCACTCACCTGCAAATACTGTCTGTACCGCCTGTTCATGCATAACAGATACTCAAACATTCTTCATTTATTTAAGGTACATAGAGAAATGATGACATGCTCATGTTTTGGAGAAACTCCCCGTCTACTTGGATGAGTTTCCTTCTTTGTTCAACAGGGCCAGAATTTTATCTAAAGGGAGTACAAAGGCCACTATGCCTTCTCCAGGTAAAATTCTGTACAACTTGTCCCCTTACCCTTTATCATTTTTATGGTTAAATGAATAAGTAAATAAATAAAATGCGTTTTTCAGTATAAATAAATCATACAGAAAATACCAAATAAATCACTTACTGTGATTAAATGGTTGGAGATCATTGGCTCTAAGGTGCCACATTATCCTTCACAGTAATTTAGCAATGAGCCTACTGTGGCCTCTCCATCAAAATGGAATCAAGTCACAATATTACATTATCTTTCTGTGGCTTCTCAGTGGCAACTGTTTGGATGACTGCACAGATTTTAATTAGTGTTAGTAGGTAGAGCTGTCACTCTGAGGTGACAGGATTGAACCCTAGTACTCTTGGGTGAGTTTACGGGTAAGAAGTAGCAGCAAATTTTGTCATGTTAACCCACCTAAAAAATATTCAGCTCTTCATACTCATTGGCTGGAGATCTCCAGCTCCTTAATCTCAGTTCTTCATAATCCAAGAACCTAAGACTGCCTCTCTTGTAGAGCAATCTTGGTAGTGTTCAAGGCATCAATAAAATGACCAGCTCCAAACTAATTCTGTGATGTGTTTGCAAATCCCAAGATGCCTCCTATTAGATAGTCTCCATAGGGATTCTGGATCTTTAATTACTTGATCATATTTTCATCTCTGTCTTTATAATAATACCGTCCTTCACCTTTTCAAGGCCCAGTATCCTGGCAAAAACACCAATTTGGACATATTACGGAATAGGAGGGAGATGAGAATGCCATGTCTGAGGGTGGTACAGTTATTTCAGAATTGTTGTAAATATGCTGGAACATTTTGTGAGAAGAGGTAAATGATGGTACAGAACTGCTTGAGACAAGAAAATTACAAAATGGTTGGAGCAAAAAATGAAAAGGAGCTAGAACAGAATAAGGCAGGAAGAGAGTAATAAAAACAACTTGGATCAGCTTATCCATTAGCCAATGTCGGTGGGGAACCAACGTGGGTCAGGATAACAGTCTCCTTTCTCCCCAAAAAAATATCTTAACAGGGACCAGAATGACACTGCTTAGTCCATAGGTGGCCTAATAGTGGACTCATTTGATCTACATATAATGATATTTTTATCTTAGTATATAATGAGTGGTAATTAAGCTGTCACTGGCACTGGGAAAAGATCAAAATGTGAGTGTGCAGATTTTTTTTGTTCATTCCTTACCCCATAATGGCAGATGTTAGTAGGCATTTTCCTGCACCTCTCTATCTTTTGACTCATCCTACTCACTATTCCTACCTTCTTACTGATGGTATCTTGGCCTTTAAATGAAGCTGTTTTCTTTGGACTCTAGTGATCCTTACAATTCAGAGGAAACAGGCTACGTAATAGAGAGTCAGCAATGTCATTACATTTATCTTATGCTCAACCAATTTTAAAAAGTACTTCCTAAAGTATCAAAAAGCTACAGAGCACATTTTAAGGTGAGCTGTTGTCTTATTTCTTCACAAAGAATGCTTTGAGTTGATATGACAATGTATCATAAGTGACAACAGAATGCATGATCCACAGAATATTTAAAACTGACTGTAACTCCTCTAGGCTCCAAAGGTCTGGTTTCATTCAAAGTAGCTGATGACATTAAGCACTCTTACATTCATTATCTCTCTCATCTGAGCCCCAAACAGCCCTGTTAAGTAGAAATGACAGGGATCTTCATCTTTATTTTACAGGGCCACGTACTAAGGTGATAAAGCCATAACTTGAATCCAGAGCCCCTGACTCCTAGTCCAACATTCTGCTCACTACAGTCTTAACTTTTGTGACTCATCCTGAGTTGACTGATCTTCCTAAAGTACCACTATGATCATGTCACTCCCTTACTTTAAAATGTATTGAAGAGAGGATACTACTCAAGGCCTTTAGAGCCCATCAGAGCCCAGGGAAGTAATATTACATTATTATTTCCCTTGTCCTTAGTTTTCTCATCTGTAAATCGAGATGATAATTATTTTCCTTTCACAGTGTAGTGATTTTCAAGTGGTAGGTTGGAGATGATAGTTTTATTCAACCGTAAAGCCCTCTATAGTCCTGTTACCATATTTACTTATCACTTCCTTAACTCTAGTTAAAAGTAGCATTGGAAAAAAATAATAAGTATGACTTTCTAAGCTGTGCGAAAAACTGTTCATGGATAAGACACTATTGTGTACCTTTGGTAAGTTTGAACTGACAAAAGTGCCTCAAATAAATGTCAACTCTAAATTACAGATGTTCATCAAGTTCAGAACCTACTGCAACCTCTTCTCTCCTTTTCTTATTACTTTCTTTCTTTCTTTCTTTCTTTCTTTTTTTTTTTTAAGACAGAGTCTTACTCTGTCACCCAGGCTCGAGTGCAGTGGCACGATCTCGGCTCACTGCAACCTCCGCCTCCCGGGTTCAAGCAATTCTCCTGCCTCAGCCTCCCGAGTAGCTGGAATTACAGGCACCTGCCACTACACTCGGCTAATTTTTGTATTTTTAGTACAGACAGGATTTCCATAATGGGCAGGGTGGTCTCAAACTCCTGACCTCAGGTGATTCCCGCCCCCCAGCCTCCCTAAGTGCTAGGATTACAAGCATGAGCCACCACACCTGGGCCATTAATTTTCTTTTAAAGGATGTTTTATATGTAAAGAGTTCAACTTGATTGTATAGAGCAGCATGGTAATGAGTTGAAGGTTGCCCTACCAGTCTTGGAGCAAGTCAGTCCACCTTGATAGCCCCACCAAAGACAACCCTAGCTCTCAGCCCAGGCATCTCAGAAGCCTGTGATTGAGTAGCAGGACCATGAGCTTTGTACTAACTCGATGTTAAGTTTAAATCCTCATTCCCCTCCTGCAAGGGAGGTGGGCCTGAAAGAGTTACTTAACTTTTACTGAGTCTCAGTTTCCTTATTTGTTAAAGGAGATAATAACAACTATCTGGTAAGACCATTGTTTGAATTAAAGTAATAAATATATTTAAAGTGCTTAATAGAGTATCACTCAATAAATGTTAATCTTTCTTTCCCATATTGTGTACATATAGTGTAACTAGGTGAGCTTATGGATGGATCCTTGTAGAATCCCCCACTCCCCAACTTTGGGAGAAAGTTTTTCTGAGAGCATATCTTTAAAATGGGGCAGGTTACCTATATCCTATCTGAATAGTAGTGCCAGCACATTATAGATATACATGTGCAGCACAGACATCATTTTTAACAGCTGTGTTTAGTTGAGTAACAGATTTAGAAAGTGCAGACTTTAATCTATGTTTTCTCCTGAGATTTTGTCACCATCTGATTTCTTTTTTTCTTGCTAAAAGGTATGATTGTAGCTTGATTTCCCCCACCCCTCTCCCCAGCTATTTTCCCAAGAAAAAGGGGCATTTAAAAAATTTGAATAAGAAGCTGGATAAGCATTTAAAAGACATGAGGACAGTGGATACCTGAAGAGGTAAGAAGTTGGGGACTTTAAAGTAAAAGCTTTAATGACTAATATCTTTTTTTCAGAAGGTCCTGCTTCCATCATGTCTGCAAGGAGCAGATGACTCTAAAGATATCACATCAAAGCCTACTTTCTCCTTGTTGCATAACTGGATGGAATAATAACCAAGATTGAATCTGCCATTGGTTAAAGGAGACTAAATGGAGTAGGTCATGGAAATTAAGGTGTTTCTTTCTTTCTCCAAGGAGGGCCCAGAGGGAAAAAGTAGCAGAGATTTTTGTCATCAACTTTCTGGGGTAGAAACCATTGGTTCCTTTCTCCTCTGTCCTCCCTCTCTACCTAAAAACCTGATTAGATTCTGGATTCTACTTCAGGCTGTTTTGAACTTTGATAGCATAAGTTTGTTAGGATGTTGGGGAAAGGCAAAGTATGGTCTTCCAGGATAGCCCTGGTGGGAGCGGCTAGAAGATGGAGGGATAAAAAGTAGGATTATACTAGGGTCATGTAAAACTATCCACACTGTAGCTCTGGAGGAGCTCTACTGCATGACAGAAGGCAAGATTTTTCAGTTTATCATAAACTGTGGCCCATAATGTTCCACAGCCCTGTCTCCATTCAGCAAATACTTTGTAGACACCATATAAATTATAGGAACTTTATCAATCCCATTGTTTTGTCATCACAAAACATCTTAGACATCAGCAGAAAAGATGAAGGAAGGACCGGATTGTCCCATTCAGGTAGTTCTCCCCATTCAGGTAGTTCCATTTAATTGCTTTGAACACTGGTTTCTGTGTCCCCCTCCTTGAATTCCCTCAAGATCCTGGAGATTCCACTTCACAATTTAACAATGTCTTATCAGGAATTCTTTAAATGGTACTCTGAGGGCAAGGAGGGAGAGGAAGATAAGAACTACTACTTTTGTGGACCCATTATGAGCCACGTGCTGTACTTCTTTACACACACACACACACACACACACACACACATACGCAGAGAGAGTTAAATTTTATTTGTATGTAAAAATTGTAAAACCATGTAAGCTTTTGACATTTAAATAAATAGTTTAATAAAAATTATTATTTTTATTAGACAGATAAGGAAACTGGAGCTTGGACAGTTTAAGTGATTTATCTAGCATCACGTAGCTACTAAGTGGCAAACAGAGACTAGAAAGCAGCCTACTGATTTCATTCAATACTGCTTAATTTCATTTTCTCCCCACTCCCACTTCTACCCAGCTCCAAAAGAAGATAACACTGCTTAAATATTAGCTATTATTATTATTTTCACTATTATTATTATATAATGTACCCTGTGCCTTCGGAACCAAAATAAGTGTAGAGAGAAAGAAACTAAACTACTATACCCTGTACTAGGCACTGAGAGAATGTATAGCAGTAACAGAAAGCTGCTTTTGGACAATATCCCTAAGGTTGATTTAAGATTTTTTATTCCACAGCCCAGATTTATACAGCTGAAATCAAGGATTTCAAACTAACCAATTCTAATGTTAGCCAACACCACCACCTTCATGCTAGAGCCATTCCCTAGGCCAAAAAATATCTCTGTCCTGTCAGTACCCAAGTTCAAGACCTAAAGATTGCAACCAGTCATGATATACTACCGGGTGGCTGGGGTAAAGTACATTTGTTGTCTTAGAAACCTAGAGCAGCCATGTGTCACTAAATAAATTTATGAAATCAACTTTATAAGATTATTTTTAATTTATAAGTGTATTTATAAATATACTAAAACATAACCAATTTGATAAAGGTATAGAGTATGCAGATGTGTGGGATGATAGAATGTTATATAACAGGACTGGAGCTGCATTGCTAGGCTAAAGGAAGATTCTTTTATTTTCTTTGCCTTTATTTCTTTTTTAAAAACATATACAACAATTTACTCTTTGATAATTAAAAAGGTTGCAGAGAATTAAAATGTATTTGCATAAGCTATTATAAACATCAATTTACTGTATAGTAGGTTCTTATTTTCATAAATAAAAAACTGAAGCTAATAAGCTACCACAAGACCAAAAGTTTTTTTTAACTTTTACAAGCAAAGGTCAATTCTTTGAACAAAGTCTACCTCATTGGGTTATGACTGATAGTTAATAAGTAATCCACTTACAATTTTTTCTTTATACATAAAGAGCAAACATGGGAAAATCTGGGCCATAATCCTTGACAAGATATTTCTTACACCACTTCTCGCCTAAAGGGTTAAACAAGTACTAGTATGGTTGCACATCATGCAATACTGACTTTGCAAAAAAGATCCGTATAACTGTACATAGATTTTCCAAGTTGGAAAACTGAAAAATCTAATTTCAAAAATATAAGTAGGCACTCAACATATATATCAATAATGCCAATCACAAAAAAGAAACATACATATCTATTTACTTTCTATTTCCAGACATAGCAAAGATAAACTAATTTTGTAATGCTTCCTACCCACTATATGTATTGTACACAGATTAAATAAAACTTTTCCAGGAAAACATGCCATATACATGAAGCCAATAAGATATACTTCACACATATTTAGGAAAGTCCAATATAGAGAAAGGAATGAAGAATGGGTGAATTCACAAAGTAATAAGTTATCATAAATCATCTAAAATGAGTAAGAACTAGAATTCAATACAAGATTCAAATGAGATTAAGTGATAACCAGAGAAGGCCATACAAAGTAAATCCATTTAATACAGAGACCAAATTTTATAATAAATAGTGGAAATAAAAAGCTTGATTTGGACATTCTCTTGAAAAACTTTTAAATAGTTTATCTTATACAATTCAGGATATAATGAAAACTATGTGCTTATCCTTAGAACATAAAAAGAGCAAATTAAATGTTCCTCTTCTAGCAAAACTTTTTCAACACATTGTATCCTAACCCAATTCAAAATAGTTGGATTTTCAGAGGGCAATCTTAAAGGTTCTGTTTTCAAAACTCTCAAAATTTAAATTAAGCTTCCCAAATTCCTCTCTTAATGCTTTAATTTTCAAATCATTCTCTTTTTAATGCCTATAACTCAAAGGCATTGCTGTTCTTTATCTTGTTTACTTTTTAACTGGTCTGTTGAATGCCATAACATCCAAATATCACCTCAGAAGCTTAACATACAAATTACAAGTCAGGACAGATTCACACACTAAATGAAGAGAGGTTTATGAACAGGTACTAACTTTACAAATAGTATAAGAGTGAATATTTTGCTTCCCTACACAATTTCTCCTGCAACCTCATAATAGCAAGGACTTGGATAACAAATTCAAAGCCAATGAGAAACCCCTGTGTGTGTATTTATATTATATATATATATATATATATATATATATATATATATATAAAACAACAGGGGATATAAGTCTTGGTTTGAATATCTTAGGGTATGTAAAATGTATCTTGATCAGGACCACATTTATAAATGATTTTTTGTAGTATAATATGGTACCAAGGTTATCAGAGAGTTCCTTTTCATTTACAATCTCTCCAAGTACTGCAATCTTTCACCTTTCAGTAATTCCAATGGAAAATGGTGCAAATTCTATAATTTAGGAACAAATTCTTGTACTTTTCCAGCCTTGTCACAGAGATCATCTTAAAAAGTTCAGATGCCATGACTGAATATCTCCGGTCAGACACGCTGCCGTACTATATCTTGTCAAAATTGGTCTATTTCTCAGCGCCGGCAGAGCAAGTGCTCTGGAGCACAAGTGACGCTGGAAGACCTCTTTGCCTTTATTTCTTTATAGTTTCGGTAGAAGCTTTTAGTTTATTTTCATAGTGTTGGCATTTGATTTTCATTTTAATTTTCAGGGTATGTTTGCACTTAATTGGCACTGTGTCAGGTTCATTGCATGTTGTGTGCCTTCTGCATACTTTGATTATAGTCAAATCTGGGCCATAAGGAAAATTGAAGAGTACAGCAAGCAATAAAATACAGCCAAGTAGAGTGTCATTTTATCCAGCTTTCAAACTCTGTACAGAGTCCTGGAGATATGTGACATAGCCTTCTGGGAGGAAACACAGGTGTTTTTGTTTTTTTTTGTTTTGTTTTGTTTAGATGGGAGAGAGGTGGTGCCAAGGTGCTCAAGGCATGAACCCTTATCTGCCTAGGCCAATTTACATGTATCTTAATTGCTTTGGAGACACTATTATGACTTTGGCTGAGAAAAAAATAAAAAACTATAGATCAGTTCTTTAAGATTTTTTAAAACCTGCAGCATTCCTCCAGTGCCCTATGCCTGTTGTTCTTGACAAAATCTCTCAGTGCTTTATAAAAACATGCCCAACATGGCTTGAGTCCATACAAAGACCATGCTCCTTGTTGCTATGGGCCCATATTAAAGACTGTACTTTGTGTCAGAGTGTAAGAATGTCTTCTGTTTTTCTGCTTGTCACACACAAGTCTGAGTAGCCTGAGTGGGATCCAGTTTCATTAGCTTTGCTGTGTTTTCTTTTATGTCTTTTTTAAAAACTCATTGAATTAGTTTAAGATTTGTACACATGATTTTTTCACTGTCACATAGAATTAAAATTATATAGTCCAGCTTCTTCATCCAGTGTTTAAAACTGTTCTTTAATGTTGCTGAAGTTTTGCCCAGCCACTGGTTTAGTACTTCTAGTGATGTGGAGCTCACTATTTTCCCTATGCCCTTCTCATAGTATCCATTTCATCTTTGGACAAATCTGTTGAGCTACAGTCTTCCTCCCTTAAGTTACTTTTCATTGTAGTCTAACTAAACACATTTCATTTCACTCTTTTGTGATAGCTCTTTAGGTATTTGAAGACAGAAAGCACCTTTCTTATATTTTCTCAAAACGTCAATTTTGGGGAGGCTGGCCAAGATGGCCAACTAGAAGCAGCTAATATGTGCTGCTTTCATGCAGAGAAGAAGTGGCAAGCAAATACAGCACCTTCAACTGAAACACCCAGGTACATGCATTGGGATTTATCAGGAAAACAACCCAGGGAGAATGGAGAAAAGCAAAGCAGGATGACCATCCACCCAGGAGTGACATGGAGCCAGGGGAACTTTCCTCACCCAGGGAAGTGGTGAGTGAGTAATGCTGAAGATCCATGCTTTTCCTATGGATCTTTGCAACCTTTGGGTTAGGAGATCCCTTAGTGAACCCACTCCAGCAGGGCCTGCAGTCTGACACACAGAGCTATATGGAGTTTTGGCAGAGCAGCTGCTCAGGCACATGTGGAGCCCTGGGGGCTTTAGATATCTGGGATTCCCAGAAAAAGAGGCTGCAACTCCGGCAAAGCTGGAGGTTAGACTCCCCACCCTGTACATACCCCTAGAAAAGGCTGAATCCAGGAGGCTGAGCACTGATGGTCTTCAGACCCTACTTCCATGGAACCTTGCAGGATAAGACCTGCTGGCTTGGAATGTTAACCAGCCACCAATAGCAGTGTTACATCTCCCTAAGACAGAGCTCCCAGAGGGAGGGCAAGCTGCCATCTTTGCTTTTTCACAGCCTTAGCTGTTGTTCCCTTCAGTGCAGCCACCCTATGGTAAAGCGGTCAGACTGCTTTTTTAACATGGGTCCCTCACCCCACTTCTCCTCATAGGGTGGGACCTTTTGACTGGGGTCACTACCCATGCTTGCCAGTGTTTTCCAGCTGGCAGTGGTTCTGACCTCCCTGGGATGGAGCTCCCAGGGTAGTGATGGGTAGCCATCTTTGCTGTTCCAGTTAACTGACTAGAGCAGTCAACTGAAACGGTACAGCAGCTGTACAAAGAATCAGCCAGACTGCTTTTTCACATGGGTGCTGTATCCTGTTTCTCTTCAGTGGGCAGAATCTCCCAACCAAAATCTACAACCACCCCTACTGGTGTGCTCAGGCCAGCAAAAATTCTATACCTGCCTGGGATAGAGCTCCCAGAGAGAGGGGCAGGCCACCATCTTTGCTGTTTCACAGCCTTCACTGTCAATACCTTCAGGTGCTGGGAAATCTGAAGTGACTAGGGACTGGAGCAGACCCCCAGAATACCCCTAGCACAGAGCACCCACTTCATGGAAAAGGCTGTTCTTCATGCATGTTGCAGTCCTCACTTCTCACTAGGCAAGGCCACTCGACCTAGGACTGCAGCACAACCACCCTGCCCCTGCCTGACCACTTCAATCAGAGGCAGCCAAGCAGTGAAAGGAACAACCACACACAGAGATGAGAAAGAATGAATGTAAGAACTCTGGCAACTCAAATGGCTAAAGTGTCTTATGTCTTCCTAATGATCACATTAGTCCTCCAAATGATCACACTAGTTCCCCAACAAGAGTTCTTAACCAGGCTAAATTGGCTGAAATAACAGAAATAGAATGCCGAATTTGGATAGGAAAGAAGATCATAGAGATTCAGGAGAATGCCAAAGCCCAATTTAAGGAAACTGAGAATCACAATAAAATGATACAGGAGCTGACAGATGAAATAGTCAAAATGAAAAAAGAAACTAATCTGATAGAACTGAAAAACACAAGACAAGAATTTCTCAATGCAGTCACAACTATTAACAGCAGAATAGACCAAGCTGAGGAAAGAATCTCAGAGCTTGAAGACTGGCTCTCTGAAATAAGACAGATAAAAATCAAGAAAAAAGAATAAAAAGGAAAAAACAAAACCTCTGAGCAATATGGGGTTATGTAAAGAGGGCAAAGCTACAAATCATTGGCATTCTGGAAAGGTAGGGGGAGAAACCAAACAACTTGAAAACATATTTCAAGATGTCACACATGAAAACTTTGCCAACCTTACTAGAGATGCCAACAGTCAAATTTGGGGACTACAGACAATCCCTGCAAAATTCAACACAAGAAGATCATCCCAAGGAACATAGTCATCAGACTTTCCAAGGTCAAAATGAAAGAAAGAATGTTAAAGGCAGCTAGAGATAAAGGGCAGGTCACCTGGAAAGGGGGCCTCATCAGGCTAATAGCAGATCCCTCAGCAGAAACCCTACAAGCCAGAAGAGATTGGGGGTCTATACATTATTATTATTTTTTTTTATCCCCGACAGAGTCTCACTCTGTCACTCATGCTGGAGTGTAGTGGTGTGATCCTGGCTCACTGCCTTCTCTGCCTCCTAGGTTCAAGCGATTCTACTGATTCAGCCTCCTGAGTAGCTGGGACTACAGATGTGCACCACTACACCTGGCTAATTTTTTTGTTTTTGTATTTTTAGTAGAGATGGGGTTTCACCATGTTGCCCAGGCTGGTCTCGAACTCCTGAACTCAGGCAATCTGCCCACCTTAGCCTCCCACAGTGCTAGGATTACAGGTATGAGCCACCACACCTAGCCTCAACATTCTTAAAGAAAAAAAAATCTTCAACCAAGAATTTCGTACCCAGCCAAATTAAGCTTCTCAGCAAAGGAGAAATAAGGTCCTTTTCAGATAAGCAAATGCTAAGGAAGTTCATTACCACCAGAACTGCCTTACAAGAGATCTTGAAAGGAGCACTAAATATGGAAAGGAAAGGCTGCTAGCAGCCAATACATAAACAAACTTAAGTACACTGACCAATGACACTATAAAGCAACCACACAAACAAGTAGGCATAATAACCAGCTAACAACATAATGACAAGATCAAATCCACAATCCAAATCTTGAATGTAAATGGGCTAAATGCCTGATTTAAAAGGCACAGAGTGATAAGCTGGATAAAAAAGTAAGACCCAATGATATGCTGTCTTCAAGAGATCCACCTTACACACAGTGACACCTATAGGCTCAAAACAAAAGGTTGAAGGAAAATCTACCAAGCAAATGGAAATCAGAAAAAAAGCAGGGGTTGCAGTCCTAATTTCAGACAAAACAGACTTTAAACCAACAGACTTTTTAAAAGACTAAGAAGGGCATTACATAATGGTACAAAGTTTAATTAAGAAGTCCAAACTCTTCTAAATATATATGCACCCATCACAGGAGCACCCAGATTTATAAAACAAGTTCTTAGAGACCTACAAAGAGCCCTAGATTCCCACATAATAATAGTGGGAGACTTTAACACACCATTGACAGTATTAGACAGATCATCAAGGCAAAAAGTTAACAAAGATATTTAGGATCTGAACTCAACGTTGGAACAAATGGATCTGATAGACCTCTACAGAACTCTCCACCCCAAAACAACAGAATATACATTCTTCTCATTGCCACATGGCACATATTCTATAATCAGCCACACAATCAGACATAAAACAATTCTCAGCAAAGGCAAAAGAACCAGAGTATACCAAACACACTCTCAAACAACAGCACAACAAAGATAGCAATCAGGACTAAAAAAAAAAAATCACGAAAAACCATGCAATAGCATGGAAATTAAACAACCTGCTCCTGAATGACTTTTAAGTAAATAATGAAATTGAGGCAGAATTTAAGAAGTTCCTTGAAACTAATAAAACAAAGATACAACATACTAGAGTCTCTGGGACACAGCTAAGTCAGTGTTAAAAGAGAAGTTTACAGTGCTAATGCCCACATCAGAAAGTTAGAAAGATCTCAAATTAACAACCTGACATCACAACTAAAAGAAATAAAGAAGAAAGAGCAAACCAACCCCAAAGCTAGCAGAAGACAAGAAATAACCAAAATCAGAGCTGAACTGAAGGAGGTCAAGACACAGAAAACCACTCAAAAGAGAAATGAATCCAGGAGTTGGTTTTTTGAAAAAAATTATTAAGACAGATAAGCCACTAGCTAGACAAATAATAAAAGAGAGAAGATCCAAATAAACACAATGAGAGATGACAAAAAGGATGTTACCACTGTTACCACAGAAATACAAACAACCATCAGATACTACTACAAACACCTCTATGGACACAAACTGGAAAGCCTAGAAGAGATGGATAAATTCCTGAACACATATCCCAAGACTGAACGAGGAAGAAATTGATTTTCTGAACAGGGAATAAGTAACAAGCTCCAAAATTGAATCAGTAATAAACAGCCTACCAACTGAAAAATTGCCGAGGACCAGATGGATTCACAGTCAATTTTTTCAAAATATACAAAAAAGAGCTGGTAACATTCCTACCAAAACTATTCCAAAAACTTGAGGGGTAGAGATGCCTCCCTAACTCATTCTATGAGGCCAGCAGCATTCTTACTCCAAAGGCTGGCAGAGACAAAACAAAAAAATAAAACTTTGGGCCTGGCATGGTGACTTATGCCTGTAATCCCAGAACTTTGAGAGGCCAAGGCGGGTGGATCATTTGAGGTCAGGAGTTTAAGAACAGCCTGACCAAAGTGGTGAAACCCCGTATCTACTAAAAATACAAAAAAATTAGCTAGGCATGGTAGTGTATTTCTGTAGTCCCAGCTACTCAGGAGGCTGAGGCAGGAGAATCACTTGAACCCAAGAGGCAAAGGTTGAAGTGTGCAAAGATCACACCACTGCACTCCAGCCTGGGTGACAGAGTAAGACTTGATGTCTCAAATAAGTAAATGAGTAAAACTTAGGGCCAATAACCTTGATGAACATTGATGCATAAATGATCAACAAAATACTTGCACACAATCCAGGAGCAATCAAAAAGCTAACCCATCATAATCAACTAGGCTTTACCTTGGGATGCAAGGTAGGTTCAACATATACAAATCAATAAATGTGATTCATCACATAAACACAACTAAAGACAAAAAACCACATCTCAATAGATATAGAAAAGGCTTTTGATAAAATTCAGCATCCCTTCATGTTAAAAACTCTCAACAAACTAGATATTGAAGGAGCATACCTCAAAATAATGAGAGCCATCTATTACAAACCCACAACCCACATAATACTGAATGTGCAAAAGCTGGAAGCATTTCCCTTGAAAACTGGCACAAGACAAGGATGTCCTCTTTCACTATTCCTATTCAATATATTGTTAGAAGTTCTGGCCAGAGTAGTCAGACAAGAGAAAGAAATAAAGGGCATCCAAATAGGAAGAGAGGAAGTCAAACTATTTATATTTGCAGGTGACATGATTCTGTATCTAGAAAACCTCATTGTCTCAGGCCAAAAACTCCTTCAGCAAAATCTTAGGTTACAAAATCAATGTACAAAAATCACTAGCATTCCTGTATGCTAACAACATCCAAGCTGAGAGCCAAATAGGAATGCAAACCTATTCATAATTGCCACAAAAAAGAATAAAATACCTAAAAATACAGCTAACGGGTAAAATATCTCTACACTGAGAATTACAAAACACTGCTCAAAGAAAAAGAGATGACAAAAACAAATGGAAAAATATTCCGTGCTCATGGAAAGAAAGAATCAATATCATTAAAATGGCCATACTGCCCAAAGCAATTCATAGATTCAGTAATATTCCTATCAAATTACCAGGGACATTCTTCGTAGAACTAGAAAATCTATTTTAAAATTCATATGGAACCAAAAATAGAGCACAAGTAGCCAAAGCAATCCTAAGCAAAAGGAGCAAAGCTGGAGGCACAAAGGTTACCCAACTTCAAACTATACTACAGGGATATAGTAACCAAAACATGATGGTACTGGTACAAAAACAGAGACATAGACCAATGGGACAGAAAAGGGAGTTCAGAAGTAAGCCCTCTCACACATAACTATCTGATCTTCAACACAGTGGGGAAAAACAAGCAATGGGTAAAGGACTCCCTATTCAATAAATAATGCTAGGATAACTGTCTAGTTATAGGCAAAAGATTGAAACTGGACACATTCTTTACACTATATACAAAAATCAACTAAAGATGAATTAAAGATTTAAATTGAAAACCCAAAACCATAGAATCCCTGGATAGGATAAAGACAACCTAGGCAGTACCATTTTGGACATAGGAACGGGCAAAGATTTCATGACAAAGATGCCAAAAGCAATCACAACAAAAGCAAAATTTGACAAATGGGACCTATTAAACTAAAGAGCTTCTGCACAGCCACAGAAACTATCAACAGAGTAAACAGACAAGCTACAGAATAGGAGAAAAATTTTACAAACTATGCATCTGACAAATGTCTAATATCCAGCATCTTTAAGGAACTTCAACACATTTACAAGAAAAGACAAAAAAAAAACCTATTAAAAAGTGGGCAAAGGACATGAATAGACACTTTTCAAAAGAAGATGTACATACAGCCAACAATCATATGAAAAAAAGCTCTGCATCACTGATCATTAGAGAAGTGTAAATCAAAACCACAGTGAGATGCCATTTCATGCCAGTCAGAATCGCTACTATTGAGAAGTCAAAAATAACAGATGCTGGTGAGGTTGTAGAGAAAAAGCAATGCTTATCCACTGTTGGTGGGAGAGTAAATTAATTCAACCAACATGGAAAGTAGTGTGGTAGTTCCTCAAAGAATTAAAAACAGACTTACCATTCAAGCCAACAATCCCATGGCTGGGTATATACACAAAGGAATATAAATCATTCTGTTATAAAGACACATGCATATGTATGTTCATTGCAGCGCTATTCACAATAGCAAAGACATGAAATCAACCTAAATGCTCATCAAAGTGGCAGATAGGATAAAGAAAATGTGGTACATATACATCATGGATTATTATGTAGGAATATTATGTAGCCATAAAAAAGAATGAGGTCATGTCCTTTGCAGGGACATTGATGGAGCTGGAGCCCATTATCCTTAGCAATCTAATGCAGGAACAGAAAACCAAATGCCACGTGTTCTAATTTAGAAATGGGAGCTAAATGATGTGAATACATGGATGCAAATAGTGTAACATCACTGGGGCTTACTTGAGAGTGGAGTGAGGGAGGAGGAAGAGGATCAGATAAAGTAACTATTGAGTACTAGTCTTTGTCCCTGGGTGACAAAATAAACTGTACAACAAACCCTCATAGTATGAGTTTACCTATATAACAGATTTACATATGTATCCCTGAACCTAATGTAAGTTTTTAAAAAATCAATTTTGAGTCCTCTTGTTCTAGACTTTTTCATCTGAGTTCCAATTTTTCTATGTCACTTATCAAAGTTGATTAGAACATACATTCTGTTTCTGCCATCTTAATGACATCATGTTTCCCCTGCTCAATCCTGTCTTTGTGTCTCTGTAGATTATTAATTTTTTATGTTAGATCCTAATCACTGAAAGATGATTTTAATTAAAATAATACCCACAATCCCTTCTTCCCACCCATGCTCCTCTTCCCCCAAAGAGAGACATTCTAATTTGGCATGACATTATCTGGCCTGGCAGTGCCTGGCGTATGAATTGCCTAAAAGGTCATCTTCCATTGTTTTAGCCTACTGGAATAGTTGAATTAAGTTCAAACTCAGGAAGTTTTTCAAATGTTAAGTCTCTCTGGGGATGTTTTTCATAACATCTTCGAACTGGATAACACGACAATAAATGAAACATGCTGCACTGGATTGAAAGGTTATTTCCCTAGTGTGTCAAGCTAACAGAGAACATGAAACTTCCCATCAGGCCCTGGACATCTCCAGCTGTCAGTATAGCAGCATTGTCTCCATTAAGTTCCCAACTCCCAACTGCTCAGAGAAAACTTTAGTCAAGAAACTATCCTTAACACTGAATTCTGAGTGGCAGCAAAGTAAAGAAAAGATGTAGGAAGAGTCAGAAATAAACAAAAGAGATAAGGGACTTTGGGAGCTAATAACCTGAGTCTAGATAATCAAAATCAAAGATCAATGGAAACGTATTATTTGAAATTAAGAGTAAAGAACAAACCTCATGAAAAAAAAAAAAAAAAAAAAAAAAAAAAAAAAAAAAAAAAAAAAAAAAAGGGACAATGGTTAACTACAGGCAAAGAGTAAATCTGGTAAGTTAGAATAATAAAGTACAGGACAAGAGTCTATATTCCATGGAGTTAAGATACCAGCAATTTACCACATTAGAATGATTACCTAAGAAAGACTGTGGAAATAAACAAGAATAAATGAATAATGGCAAAAGGGAAGCTTTTCTTGGATCACTGATGGTTGCAGAATATCATGACATCAATTCTCTGCACTTGAGACCAATAAAATAAATAAATAAAATAAAATAATAAAACCCTAGGCCAGCCCATCCAAATAGACAAGGTGCCTAGTTAGTTAGGAAGTAAGGATAACAATACTGTCTAGTAGAACTTTCTGTGATAATGAAAATGTTCAGTATCTTCTCTGTTCAGTATCTTCTCTGTCCAATATGTGTCCACATGTGATTATTGAGCCTTTGAAATTTTTCTAGTATTAACTGAAGAACTGAAGTTTTAATTTTAATTTATTTACATTTAAATTTAAATAGCTACACATGACTAGTGGCTATTGTATTGGAGGGGGCAGGTTGGATGTTGCAAATGAGCACAGATCCTGGCACAGGAAAGGTAAATGGTCACTGTAGTTACAGAAAACAGTGTTCATCCTTGCCCTCTCCAGGACTCGTTTTGCCCATCAGTAGGTGAACTTCCAGAAGCCTGGCCCTTATAAGTTCTCTCCTACTGTGGATTTGGCTGTTAGAATTGAGAGAAGTCTTGCAGAGCTGACTATTGTTTAAGAAATGGGGGCTTCGGAATTGCAGGTGTAATGGGTGTTTCCTATGCAGACTTTAATGAGCACAGCACCCCCAGAACGCCACGTGTATGGCTTTGGGCATCAGCCAGGATTGGCTTGAGGTGGATGCCACCTAGTGTACTATTTCAAACTATGGTGCTCTGTGGACTCTTTTGCTCCCTTGGATATGGATAACAGTAATGAGTTGTGAGGGGTCAGAATAGAGAGATAATAGCGACAGATGATTGCTAGACTATTACAGAATTCCAACTAGAATGGCAACATACTTATTCTTAGACCCAACCCCTCTTCTTTCCGGATATTCCACCCTTCTTCTTATGCCTATTTCCTTTCCCTTGCTTCTGGATAGCCCATTCCTTGTCCCATGTAGAAAATAAAAGGACTATGAGGAAAATGCTTCTAATGGGGTGGGGGGATATGGGACTTATTAATACATGTGTTTGGGTTCCTGGATGCTTTTGTGGGATTATTGAAATTTTCCTTTCCTGTGTTGAATAAAAATTATACAGCAGGTGTAAAACTATTTGACAGATTGTCAAACTTATCTTGAAGTATTTTCCCCATATACAAATAGGCAGTAACTACTATGTACTCACAAAAATTAAAAATTTAGGCCGGGTGCGGTGGCTCACCCCTGTAATCCCAACACTTTGGGAGGCCAAGGCAGGCGGATCACAAGGTCAAGAGTTGGAGACCAGTCTGACCAACATGATGAAACCCTGTCTCTATGAAAAATAAAAACTAGCTGGGCATCTTCAGCATCTTCCTGAAGGGTGTCAACTTGATTACCCCATTTGTAAAGTCAGGAGTTTGGGATTAGACTATCTTTCAAGATACTTCCAGCCCTGTGGTTTGGTGATTATATTTCTGAAAAGAATTTAATAACATTTTAAAATGCAATTAACAGGATAAATTAGTAATAAGAAAAGAAATTAGAAACCATATGGAGAAAGTCAAAAGATAATTTAGCCTAAAGTTATTGCACTCAGGCATTAAATGTAACTCAGTGCTGCCTGGCAACAAAAGCACTCTTTGATTAGGATACAGTCCTTATATAAACGCATTCTCAAAAAGACCCAGGTTACAGTGGTATCGTTCTTCAAAGTACTCGCCATCTTCCACACACCAATGGGTCTTCCAAGTTGATGTTCCTACTATGCCATTATACCGCCTATATGGGTCTAGAGTCAAGGAGAAAATGACTTTCTTTAAAAAGGAATACCCCACCTGACAAACAGTGATTATACTCTTCTAACACTCTTTCCTCAGATTTGAGAAAGAAAGCAGGCAGAAGTCCTGAAAATAAAATTATTTCACAAAGGCAAAGGGACTCAGATATGCCAGCGAAGTTGAGCTACGTATAGTTTTAAGGTTTAAAAGTTAAGACTAGTGAGAAGACTGGCTATTCTTATCTTGAACCTATTAGTGCCTCTGCTTGTTCTTTCTAGCCCTAATTCAGGTCTTAACAAATATTGTTTTCTAGCATTTGCATAGTGCTTTAGTATATACAGTGCATTTGTACATGCTTTCTCATCGATTCATGGCCTTATGCATCTGCTTTTCTTGAAAATTTCTTTAGAGTGATGTCACAAAGATGGTACAGATAAAACTGGAAGGGTGAGGAAGAAAAGAAGAGGAAGAGAGACCCAAATGTTGAGGCACTGAGCTAGGACAAAAATGCAGCCACTACCATTTCTGCCAAGGAACATGATGGCAAAGAGGGTTCCTCTTAGATGGGTGGCTGCCAAAAATGAAGGCAGGTGAAACATACAGAGCCCTGTTACCACCAGCAGCACCCTATTTGTTACCCCTGACAGGATTGGGGTACGTAAGTATACCAATCAGAGGGATACAGGAAGGGACATGAGATGGAAGGAGATAAATAGTTCCTCAGGCTCATCTTGGTATCACACAAAACTTAAATCAGAATTTCTTCTTGCATGTCAATTTTTTCTTGTACATATAATTAATTTCCATTTTAAAGATGAAAACATAGGCCAGGTGCAGTGCCTCACCCCTGTAATGCTAGCAATTTGGGAGGCTGAGACTGGCGGATCACCTGAGGTCACGAGTTCCAGACCACCCTGGCCAACATGGCGAAACCCTGTCTCTACTAAAAATACAAAAGTTAACCAGATGTGGTGGTGGAGGCCTGACTGGGGAGCCTGAGGCAGGAGAATCGCTTGAACCTGGGAGGCGAAGGTTGCAGTGAGCCGAGATCGTGCCACTGCACTCCAGCCTGGGCGACAAAGCAAGACCCTGTTTCGAAAAGAAAAGAAAGAAATTAAATGAATTGTAGATTAGGATACAGTCCTTATATAAACACATTCAGAACAAAAAGAACCCTTAGATATAATCTATTTTTCCCTTATTGTATAGCTAGTAAAACTAAGTACCAAAGAGGGGAGGGAGCTTGTCTGAGGACACCTTGCTAATGATTGTACTCTGTCCATTATACAGTAACCCCACTTCTATATGAATTTTTTGTGCATATCTGTTGAATTTCTGAATTTTTTTTTTGAGACAGTGTCTCACTTTGTCCCCCAGGCTTAAGTGCAGTGGCACTATTTCAGCTCACTGCAGCCTCAACCTCCTGTGTTCAAGCAGTCCTCCTGCCTCAGCCAGCCAAGTGGCTGGGACTACAGGTACGTGCCACCATGCCTGGCTAATTTTTTTGTCTTTTTTGTAGAGATGGTGTTTCACCATGTTGCCCAGGCTGGTCTTAAAATCCTTAGCTCAAGCAATCGGTCCACCTCGAACTCCCAAAGTGCTAGGATTACACGTGTCAAGTACTACACCCAGACAGAATTTTGGAATCCTTAACATGAAAGAGGAAATATTTAATAGAGTCATATTGTATTTTTCAGATATATAGAATTCTTTTTTCTTTTTTTAGATTTTTTTAATTATAATTTAAGTTCTGGGGTACATGTGCAGAATGTGCATGTTTATTACTAGGTATATGTGTACCTTGGTGGTTTGCTGCATCCATCACCCTATCATCTACATTAGATATTTCTCCTAATACTATCCTTCC